>NW_026576779.1:0-69847 GCF_028641065.1 Leucoraja erinaceus | reverse complement strand
GTAGGCGGAGACGCAGAGCATGCTTCCACACTGTAACCTACTCAACGTCTAAAAGTCCAGTTGATGGCATATCTGGCAAATAAATTGTGATTAGTGTCAGAGGGTATAAATGGGTCTCTTTTTTGGCAACACAATCTTAATGGGTTTGTTAGGCCTGGTCCATGCTATATGATTCAACATATTTTATTATATTAGATGGTATTTCATATTTCGCCACACAGGTGTAATCTTAATCAATTTTATTGAATCAAAAAAAAAAACAATCTGCAGGTTTTGGAGGACTCCAAGGCAAATTTTTGACATTGATCTGTTCTTATGTCTGCTAATATTTTCAATACTCTATGACTTTTGATATACTTTGTATTCTGGGTCAGAGCTCTCATGGATTAAATACAATATTATTTCCAGTCTCAATGCCCAAATATAAAGTCTATTCAAAAAAATCGTCCCTCATACATGCTCTAGAAAAATAAAAAGGTTTGAATTATCAAGAAAGATTTAGAAGTTGTAGATTACCACACTGGAATTTCAGGTGACTATTCAAACTAATCTAGGCATGGCTTGGCTGAAAGGTTCAGTTTAGTTTATTTTATTGTCACGGATACTGAGGTACAGTGAAAAGATTTTGGTGCTTTGCACTGTACCTCAGTACAATGGCTTGCCTCACGAGGTTGGTCTAACCTGATTGTTATGTTTTAATCAGAATAAGTTTAGACAACTTTGAATTCAGTCGGACCTAAGAATATCCAATAAATTATATAAAAGATGGCATAAGAAAAAATGAAACAAATGACAACGAAGCAACTAAATTAATATAGAATTTGATGTATCATCGTTGGGATAACTCATACTACTTGTCAGTGTGAATTCTACAGCCAGAGACAGGAGGTCCAGGTTGCTAGCCATTTAATCCCTCTTCCAATTCCCATACTCCCTTGGCCTTGAGGCAGTACACAAACTGGAGGAACAGAACCTCATGTTCCAAAGGTCATCTAATCCACGCAGTATGAACATTGAGAATGACTTGAGAATTAAGGACTGAAGTTTAGGGGTAACATGAGGGGGAACCTCTTTACTCAGAGAGTGGTAGCTGTGTGGAATGAGCTTCCAGTGAAGGTGGTGGAGGCAGTTTCGTTTTTATCATTTAAAAATAAATTGGATAGTTATATGGATGGGAAGGGAATGGAGGGTTATGGTCTGAGCGCAGGTATATGGGACTAGGGGAGATTATGTGTTCGGCACGGACTAGAAGGGTCGAGATGGCCTGTTTCCGTGCTGTAATTGTTATATGGTTATATTATATGGTTATTGAAAACTTCAATTCCAGGTAATCCCTCCCCCTCCTTCACCTCTATCCACATCTCAGCTCCCCAAACCTGCCTCTCCTACCCCATACACACCTTCCTTTCTACACCCCATCCCAGTCGCACATTTCTGTTCCCCTCCTCCACATTCTCAATCTGCGCATCACTCGCATCACTGGCATCCAGGCCATCACGGACTACAGACCCTCCAACATCACCCCCACATCCAGCGACGCCTCCTTCCTTGAGGAGCTTAATCACTTCTATGGCCGCTTCGACAGGGACAATCTAGAGACAGCCATCAAGGCTGTGCTCACTGCCGATCACCAACCCCTCACACTCACCCCCTACGACGTATACGTGGCACTGAGTAGGACTAATGCACGTAAAGCTGCTGGCCCGGACGGCATCCCCGGACGCGTGCTCAGGGCCTGTGCTGCGCAGCTGACAGACGTCTGGACTGACATCTTCAACCTGTCACTTGCCCAAGCAGTTGTCCCCACTTGCCTTAAAACCACCTCCATCGTGCCAGTGCCAAAACATAGAAACATAGAAATTAGGTGCAGGAGTAGGCCATTCGGCCCTTCGAGCCTGCACCGCCATTCAATATGATCATGGCTGATCATCCAACTCAGTATCCCGTACCTGCCTTCTCTCCATACCCCCTGATCCCCTTAGCCACAAGGACCACATCTAACTCCCTCTTAAACATAGCCAATGAACTGGCCTCAACTACCCTCTGTGGCAGAGAGTTCCAGAGATTCACCACTCTCTGTGTGAAAAAAGTTCTTCTCATCTCGGTTTTAAAGGATTTCCCCTTTATCCTTAAGCTGTGACCCCTGGTCCTGGACTTCCCCAACATCGGGAACAATCTTCCTGCCTCTAGCCTGTCCAACCCCTTAAGAATTTTGTAAGTTTCTATAAGATCCCCTCTCAATCTTCTAAATTCTAGAGAGTATAAACCAAGTCTATCCAGTCTTTCTTCATAAGACAGTCCTGACATCCCAGGAATCAGTCTGGTGAACCGTCCTCTGCACTCCCTCTATGGCAATAATGTCCTTCCTCAGATTTGGAGACCAAAACTGTACGCAATACTCCAGGTGTGGTCTCACCAAGACCCTGTACAACTGCAGTAGAACCTCTCTGCTCCTATACTCAAATCCTTTTGCAATGAAAGCTAACATACCATTCGCTTTCTTTACTGCCTGCTGCACCTGCATGCCTACCTTCAATGACTGGTGTACCATGACACCCAGGTCTCGCTGCATCTCCCCCTTTCCCAATCGGCCACCATTTAGATAATAGTCTGCTTTCCTGTTTTTTGCCACCAAAATGAATAACCTCACATTTATCCACATTATACTGCATCTGCCAAACATTTGCCCACTCCCCCAGCCTATCCAAGTCACCTTGCAGTCTCCTAGCATCCTCCTCACAGCTAACACTGCCCCCCAGCTTAGTGTCATCCGCAAACTTGGAGATATTGCCTTCAATTCCCTCATCCAGATCATTAATATATATTGTAATAGCTGGGGTCCCAGTACTGAGCCTTGGGGTACCCCACTAGTCACTGCCTGCCATTGTGAAAAGGACCCGTTTACTCCTACTCTTTGCTTCCTGTTTGCCAGCCAGTTCTCTATCCACATCAATACTGAACCCCCAATGCCTTGTGCTTTAAGTTTGTATACTAATCTCTTATGTGGGACCTTGTCGAAAGCCTTCTGGAAGTCCAGATACACCACATCCACTGGTTCTCCCCTATCCACGCTACTAGTTACATCCTCGAAAAAATTCTATAAGATTCGTCAGACATGATTTACCTTTCGTAAATCCATGCTGACTTTGTCCAATGATTTCACCACTTTCCAAATGTGCTGCTATCCCCCCATCTTTAATAACTGACTCTAGCAGTTTTTTCCCCACTACCGATGTTAGACTAACTGGTCTGTAATTCCCCATTTTCTCTCTCCCTCCCTTCTTAAAAAGTGGGGTTACGTTTGCTACGCGCCAATCTTCAGGAACTACTCCAGAATCTAAAGAGTTTTGAAAGATTATTACTAATGCCATCCACTATTTCTGGAGCTACTTCCTTAAGTACTCTGGGATGCAGCCTATCTGGCCCTGGGGATTTATCGGCCTTTAATCCATTCAATTTACCCAACACCACTTCCCCGGCTAACCTGGATTTCACTCAATTCCTCCAACTCCTTTGACCCGCGGTCCCCTGCTATTCCGGCAATTTATTTATGTCTTCCTTAGTGCAGACGGAACCAAAGTAGTTATTCAATTGGTCCGCCATATCCTTGTTCCCCATGATCAACTCACATGTTTCTGACTGCAAGGGACCTACATTTGTTTTAACTAATCTCTTTCTTTTCACATATCTATAAAAACTTTTGTAGTCAGTTTTTATGTTCCCTGCCAGTTTTCTTTCATAATCTATTTTTCCTTTCCTAATTAAGCCCTTTGTCCTCCTCTGCTGGTCTTTGAATTTCTCCCAGTCCTCCGGTATGCTGCTTTTTCTGGCTAATTTGTACACATCATCCTTCGCTTTGATACTATCCCTGATTTCCCTTGTTATCCATGGATGTACTACCTTCCCTGATTTATTCTTTTGCCAAACTGGGATGAACAATTTTTGTAGTTCATCCATGCAGTCTTTAAATGTCTTCCATTGCATATCCACCGTCAACCCTTTTAGAATTAATTGCCAGTCAATCTTGGCCAATTCACGTCTCATACCCTCAAAGTTACCTTTCTTTAAGTTCAGAACCATTGTTTCTGAATTAACAATGTCACTCTCCATCCTAATGAAGAACTCAACCATATTATGGTCACTCTTGCCCAAGGGGGCACGTACAACAAGATTGCTAACTAACCCCTTCCTCATTACTCAATACCCAGTCTAAAATAGCCTGCTCTCTCGTTGGTTCCTCTACATGTTGATTTAGATAACTATCCCGCATACATTCCAAGAAATCCTCTTCCTCAGCACCCCTGCCAATTTGATTCACCCAATCTATATGTAGATTGAAGTCACCCATTATAACCGTTTTGCCTTTGTCACACGCATTTCTAATTTCCTGTTTGATACCATCTCCAACTTCACTACTACTGTTAGGTGGCCTGTACACAACACCCACCAGCGTTTTCTGCCCCTTAGTGTTTTCACACTCCACTGCAGCAAGCCTCAACGACTTCCGCCCAGTTGCACTTACCCCCATCATCACCAAGTGCTTCGAGAGGCTGGTCCTGGCACACCTCAAAAGCTGCCTACCCCCCACACTGGATCCCTATCAGTTTGCCTACCGCAAGAACAGGAGTACGGAGGATGCCATCTCAACGGCACTTCACTCCGCCCTCTCCCACCTCGACAACAGAGACACTTACGTAAGAATGCTGTTCATCGATTACAGCTCAGCATTCAACACCATTATACCATCAAAACTGATCACCAAACTCGGTAACCTGGGCATCGACCCCTCCCTCTGCAACTGGATACTGGACTTTCTAACCAACAGACCCCAGTCTGTGAGGTTAGACAAGCACACCTCTTCAACCCTCACCCTGAACACCGGCGTTCCACACGGCTGTGTGCTGAGCCCCCTCCTCTACTCCCTCTTCACCTATGACTGCACACCTGTACATGGTACTAACACCATCATCAAGTATGCAGATGATACAATGGTGATTGGCCTCATCAGCAACAACGATGAGCTGGCCTACAGGGAGGAGGTCCAGCACTTAGCAGCATAGTGCGCTGACAACAACCTGGCCCTTAACTCCAAGAAGACCAAGGAGCTCATTGTAGACTTCAGGAAGTCCAGAGGCGGCACGCACACCCCCATCCACATTAACGGGACGGAGGTGGAACGTGTTTCTAGCTTCAGGTTCCTGGGAGTCAACATCTCCGATGACCTCTCTCGGACCCACAATACCTCTACTCTGATCAAGAAGGCTCATCAGCGTCTCTTCTTCCTGAGGAGACTGAAGAAGGTCCATCTGTCTCCTCAGATCCTGGTGAACTTCTACCGCTGCACCATCGAGAGCATCCTTACCAACTGCATCACAGTATGGTATGGCAACTGCTCTGTCTCCGACCGGAAGGCATTGCAGAGGGTGGTGAAAATTGCCCAACGCATCACCGGTTCCTCGCTCCCCTCCATTGAGTCTGTCCAAAGCAAGTGCTGTCTGCGGAGGGCGCTCAGCATCGCCAAGGACTGCTCTCACCCCAACCATGGACTGTTTACCCTCCTACCATCCGGGAGGCGCTACAGGTCTCTCCGTTGCCGAACCAGCAGGTCGAGGAACAGCTTCTTTCCGGCGGCTGTCACTCTACTCAACAACGTACCTCGGTGACTGCCAATCACCACCCCCCCCCCCCGGACACTTATTATTATTCATTCAAATCGTTTGCTATGTCGCTCTTCCAGGGAGATGCTAAATGCATTTCGTTGTCTCTGTACTGTACACTGACAATGACAATTAAAATTGAATCTGAATCTGAATCTGAATCTGACTCACCCCTCCATCTTCATTGCGACCATTGTACTTCTCCCCCCCTCCTCCTTCTAAGCCCCCCTCCTCAACCCACCGTTCCCCTCTAACCCCCCATCTCTCCCTCCGATTCTACATTTCACTTCCCACCCCTTTCTTACCAGCTTCCAACATCCTTTGGTCTTCCGCACTTATCACCTCCAGCCTTAATTATTGTCTTCTCATTCCCACCCCTCACCTGGCTTATCTGCCAATTACCTGGTCTTGTCCAACCCCTTATCCTTACCTCTCTCTATCAGCTATCTCCTCTTTATAAGAATCACCAACTACAAGCCCAGCAACAGCACGACGGCCGACGGCGATGCCTCACTGGCAGAGGAGCTGAACTGCTTCTTTGCTCGCTTCGAGGCAGGACCAGAAGAGCTCGTCACCATTCTCCCACCAGCCCCTAACAACAACAACCACACCCTCACTGTGCAGGGGCATGAAGTGAGGTGGGTGCTCAGGGCGGTGAACCCGAGGAAGGCTGCCGGCCCGGATGGCGTGACAGGAAGGGTTCTGAAGGAATGTGCAGACCAGCTCTCCGAGGTCTTCACGAAAATCTTCAACCTGTCCCTGTCCAAATCCATCATCCCACCGTGCCTGAAGTTTGCCACAATCATCCCACTACCAAAAAAGCCTGTTATCAGCGGCCTTAACGACTACCGACCGGTCGCTCTCACACCAGTCATCATGAAGTGTTTCGAGAGGCTGGTCCAGCAGCACATCAAAGCCAGCCTCCCGCCCACCTTCGATCCACATCAGTTTGCCTACAGAGCAAATAGGTCCACTGAAGATGCCATCGCCACTGCTCTTCACACTGCACTGACCCACCTCGAACCATGCCAGATACCAGGGGAGCTATGTGGGGATGCTTTTCACTGACCTTAGCTCCACCTTCAATACCATCATCCCCAGCAGACTGGTCACCAAACTCATGGATTTAGGACTCTCCCAACCCATCTGCCTCTGGATCAAGGACTTTCTGTCTAACCACCCCCAGACTGGGCCATCACCTCTCCACCACCATCACACTGAGCACCGGCTCCCCACAGGGCTGTGTGTTGAGCCCCTTCCTCTATGCCCTCTACACCCACGATTGTGCCCCCGCCCACTCCACCCACCATCGTCAAGTTTGCGGACAACACGACTGTGGTTGGACGTATCTCAGGAGGAGATGAGTCCAAAGACTGGCAGCGCGGTGTTCAGACAACAACCTCATCCTAAACACCACAAAAACAAAGGAAATTATCATAGACTTCCGCTTTCTGCTCCGCGCGGACAGGACTATGGACTCCGGTAAGAGCAGGGGAGGGGGCCTCTGTATATGCGTGCATGAGAATTGGTGCAACAACGGGATAATCATAGACAATCATTGTTCCCCTGACCTCGAGTACATGTCTGTAAGATGCCGGCCTTTTTTTCTACCGAGAGAACTAACAGTAGTGATTGTCGCGGCTGTGTATATTCCACCTGACGCCAATGTAAACAAGGCGCTCTCTCTCCTGCTGAACACCATTAACGAACAGCAGCGGGATCACCCCGAAGGTGTTCACATAATCGCAAGGGACTTTAATAAGGCCAACTTGAAGACTGTACTGCCGAAATTCTATCAACATGTCAAGTGTTCTACTAGAGGGGTGAACACGCTGGATCATGTCTACACCAATATCAAGCACGCGTATAAAGCCATCCCCCTCCCCCAACTCGGCCAGTCAGATCATCTCTCCCTCCTGCTCTCTCCAGCCTACGCCCCCGTCAGACGCAGTGCCAGGCCCACCATAAGATCTGTTACAACCTGGCCTGAAAATGCACTCTCCAATCTACAGGACTGCTTTACACAGACAAACTGGGACATATTCGAACATCAGGATCTGGAAACTCTCACAGAATCGGTGCTGGACTATATCAAGTTCTGCATCGGAAACGTGTCTGTGGACAAAAACATACGAGTTTTCCCAAACCAGAAACCCTGGATGTCCAGCCAGGTCAGCACACTCCTCAGAGCCCGCGATGCTGCCTTCAGATCAGGTGACAGAGCTCTGTACAGGGCTGCTCGAGCCGATCTGAAAAGTGGTATTAAAAAAGCCAAGGCGGACCATAAGAGGAGCATAAAGTCCCACTTGTCCAGCAATAATACACGGGAGGTATGGCGGGGCATACAAGACATTACCAACTACAGAGGCTGTGCCACAAAGTCAGAAGACCTGAGTGTGCCGCTGGCAGAAAAGCTAAATTGCTTCTTCTCCCGCTTTGAAACATCACAACAGCAGCACTCACCTGCTACAGCCCTGTTCCCACCCTCACCTGGCTCCTGTACTACCCCACTCACTGTCAGGGAGCACGATGTCAGACGGGTGCTCCTGGCAGTGAACCCCAAGAAGGCTACCGGCCCAGATGGAGTACCTGGTGAGGTGCTCAAAGCGTGTGCCCACCAGCTCACTGCCATCTTCACCAGAATTTTCAACCTCTCCCTGGACCAGGCAGTTATTCCGTCCTGCCTAAAATCAGCCACAATCGTCCCAGTGCCAAAGAAGTCTCCCATCACCAGCCTTAATGATTACCGTCCTGTGGCCCTCACTCCGGTAATCACGAAGTGCTTCGAGAGATTGGTCCTCCAGCACATCAAGGACTATCTACCACCAGACTTCGACCCTCACCAATTCGCTTGTCGCCAAAGCAGATCCACGGAAGACGCCATTACCGTAGCTCTCCACTCTGTGCTGAACCATCTGGAGCAGGGGCAGAGCTACGTCCGGATGCTCTTTGTGGATTATAGCTCAGCTTTCAATACAATCATTCCGGACATTCTCATTGGTAAACTGGTCACTCTCGGCCTCCCCACTCTCACATGTGCCTGGATAAAAGATTTCCTCACCAACCGGCCCCAGACTGTGAGGCTCGGCCCCCACCTCTCCTCCATTCGCAGGTTGAGTACCGGCTCCCCACAGGGCTGTGTGCTAAGCCCCCTCTTATACTGTCTCTACACCTACGACTGTAGTCCGGCCCACAACAACAACCGCATCGTCAAATTTGCTGATGACACTACTGTAGTCAGACTTATTTCAAAGGGAGACGAGGCAGCCTACAGAGAGGAAGTCCTGAAGTTGACAACCTGGTGGTCAGAAAACAATCTGGCTCTGAACACCTGGAAAACAAAAGAGCTCATTGTCGACTTCAGGAGGCACAGCACCGACTTAGTCCCCCTACACATCAACGGCGAGTGTGTGGAGAGGGTCAACACCTTCCGGTTTCATCGGCGTCCATATCGCTGCTGATATCTCCTGGACAGACAACACGACAGCGGTCATCAAGAAGGCTCAGCAGCGGCTGCACTTCCTGAGGGTCCTCAGGAAGCACAACCTGGACTCTAACCTGCTGCTGACCTTCTACCGCTCGTCCATCGAGAGCCTGCTGACATACTGCATTACAGCATGGTATGGCAGCTGCACCATGGCAGACAGGGAGAGGCTTCAGAGGGTAACTAGGACAGCACAGAAGATCATTGGTTTCATCATTGCCACTTTCATTTCACTGCACATCTCGTATGTGTATGTGACAAATAAACTTGACTTGACTTGACTTGACTTGACTTTGCCCTCTCCCGTCCCTGATGGATATCTTCACCTCCCGCTGCCTTAGCAGGGCAAAGAATATCATCAAAGACAGCTCCCATCCTGCATTTGGACTGTTCGACCTGCTGCCCTCTGGAAGGCGCTATAGGTGCATCAAATCCAGGACAAATAGACTCAGGAATAGTTGTTTTCCGAAAATTATAACTACTCTGAATTCAAATTCACACATGCACTGACTTCACAGCCCAACACCCGGACTTCCATCTGTATATATGTATATAGCGCCGCAGAATTGTGCACCTATCCCCCCCCCCCCCCTTCTGTTTTTGTTTTTCTGTTTCTTGTTTTTTGTACTAAATTATATGTATGCACTGAGTACGAGCAGCTTTTAATTTCATTGTACATGTATAGTGACAATAAATGGCATATCATATCATATCATATCATATCAAGAACAGTGCAGCCCCCAAACCCCTATTCATCAATGGGGACTGTGTGGAAAGGTCTCAGACTTCAGATTCGTGGGCACACAAATTACGGAGGATCTCTCCTGGACTACAAACACCACCACAGCAGTCAAGAAGGCCCAGCAGCGACTCTACTTTCTGAGGATCCTCAGGAAAAACAACCTGGAGGGAAGCTGCTGGTGTCCTTCTACCGCTGCTCCATCGAGAGTGTGCTGGCGTACTGTATAACCACATGGTATGCCAGCTGCTCTGCAGCGGACAGGAGAGCCCTTGAAAGGGTCATCAACACCGCACAAAAAATCACTGGCTGCCCACTGCCCTCCCTGAAGGACATCTTCAGCTCTCACTGCCTTGGCAGGGCAGCCAACATCCTGAAGGACCCTTCCCACCCTGGACACAACCTGTTCCACCTGCTGCCCTCTGGCAGGTGGTACAGGTCTTTCAAAACTCGCACCAACAGACTCAGAGACAGCTTCTACCCCATAGCCATACGTGAACTTAACAATGCAAAATAAGAAATAACACTCACATTCAACTGAATGGTTCTACCTCAGCTGCAATTGTTATTTATCTGTAATTTTTTTTAATATGTATATATTTTTACCTTTTCTTATATATTTAAAATTGCTCTTGTGAATCGCACCGTGGGATTAGAAACATAGAAACATAGAAAATAGGTGCAGGAGTAGGCCATTCGGCCCTTCGAGCCTGCACCGTCATTCAATAGGATCATGGCTGATCATCCAACTCAGTATCCTGTACCTGGGGCCACATCTAACTCCCTCTTAAATATAGCCAATGAACTGGCCTCAACTACCTTCTGCGGGAGAGAATTCCAGAGATTCACCACTCTCTGTGTGAAAAATGTTTTCCTCATCTCGGTCCTAAAAGATTTCCCCCTTATCCTTAAACTGTGACCCCTTGTTCTGGACTTCCCCAACATCGGGAACAATCTTGCTGCATCTAGCCTGTCCAACCCCTTAAGAATTTTGTAAGTTTCTATAAGATCCCCCCTCAATCTTCTAAATTCTAGCCAGTACAAACCAAGTCTATCCAGTTTTTCTTCATATGAAAGTCCTGACATCCCAGGAATCAGTCTGGTGAACCTTCTCTGTACTCCCTCTATGGCAAGAATGTCTTTCGTCAGATTAGGAGGCCAAAACTGTACACAATACTCCAAGTGTGGTCTCACCAAGACCCTGTACAACTGCAGCAGAACCTCCCTGCTCCTATACTCAAATCCATTTGCTATGAATGCTAACATACCATTCGCCTTCTTCACTGCCTGCTGCACCTGCGTGCCTACTTTTAATGACTGGTGTACCATGACACCCAGGTCTCGTTGCATTTCCCCCTGTCCTAATCGGCCACCATTCAGATAATAATCTACTTTCCTGTTTTTGCCACCAAAGTGGATAACCTCACATTTATCCACATTATACTGCATCTGCCATGCATTTTCCCACTCACCCAGCCTATCCAAGTCACCTTGCAGCCTCCTAGCATCCTCCTCATAGCTAACACTGCCCCCCAGCTTCATGTCATCCGCAAACTTGGAGATGTTGCATTCAATTCCCTCGTCCAAATCATTAATATATATCGTAAATAGCTGGGGTCCCAGAACTGAGCCTTGCGGTACCCCACTAGTCACTGCCTGCCATCGTGAAAAGGACCCGTTTACTCCTAGTCTTTGCTTCCTGTTTGCCAGCCAGTTCTCTGCCCACATCAATACTGAACCCCCAATACCGTGTGCTTTAAGTTTGTATACTAATCTCTTATGTGGGACCTTGTCGAAAGCCTTCTGAAAGTCCTGATATAACACATCCACTGGTTCTCCCTTATCCACTCTACTAGTTACATCCTCGATTGACTTTTAAATTTTGTTGTACCATGTGCAATGACAATAAAGAGATTCATTCATTCATTCATTACTCCATCAGTCTGAAGAAGGGTCGTAACCTGAAAAATCATCTTCTACAGATGCTGCCTGACTCATTCAGTTCCTCACTTTGTTTTTTTCGGTCATCGTCAACACTTGAAATAAAGAACAGTTTTTAATTTCTACTGACTTGCTACTGACTTCTTTCTAACTTTAAAACCATTCTTCAGAACACTGAGCACACCATATGTCAGATTGTATAACCCATGGCAATCACTTTCAGCTCTCCACAATGTTTAGTTTAGTTTAATTTATTGTCACCGTGTACCGTTGTGTACACATTGTGTACCGAGGAACAGTGAAAACCCTTTTATTGCGTGCTAGGCAATCAGCGGAGACTATACTGTACATGACTACAAATAAGCCGTCCACAGTGTACAGATACAGGATAAAGGAAATAAAGTTTAGTGCAAGGTAAATTCCAGTAAAGTCTGATTACAGATAGTCCGAGGGTTTGCGATGAGGTAGATGATAACACAGGACCACTCTGGAGGTGATAAGATGGAGTGGCAGTTATCAGGCTAATATATTAAAACTAACCTAATTTAATCAACTTCATGTATTAAAACAAGGTTCCCATTCAGATTTAGTGACTTAAGTGAAGTTCCATCCTCAACCACATTAAGGAGCACATAATAGCCTTATCAGTTTGGTTTATTTTGGATCATGTTTTCCCAGGGATGAAATGTCAAAGAATAGAGGCTATAGCTTTAAGGTGAGAGGGACAAATTGAAAGGAATTGAATTGAATACTTTATTGTCACCTGTTACAGGGGACAGTGAAATTCTTTGCTTGCATACCCAAGGTCGCCTATAAATAATCGCTCATAAAGGTCCAAAATCCAGACAATGCTCTCGACAATTCTGCAGTGATATTATTTTTGGGATAATTACTGGGCAAGCACCAGGGATTACTCCACTGAAGTATTTCATAGGATGTTAAATGTCCACCAGAGCTTAGAGATGCACAAGATGGTGATAGTATTTGGGGGCTATAGGGGAGGCAGTTAGGATGGGAATGGGGTGAGTGGAGAACCCTCCTCATTTATCTTTCAAAAAATGTGAAATGTAAAGTCATTCTTATCATAAACAATTGGATCTCTCACATCTTGCCATTGGAAAGTGTATCAGCCCAGTGTAAATGCTCAGGTTGTTTCTGACGATATTTATTAATTCACCATCCCCAAATCTTTATTATTTTTAAAACGTACATTTACGAGTCTTCCATTGATAATAAAGCTGCAGATGGCACTGCGGTGTTGTTCCACCCAGAAGCCTTGTCCATCCAATAGCTTAATTCATTATGTGTAAGAAAGAACTACAGATGCTGGTTTAAATCAAAGGTAGACACAAGATACTGGAGTAACTCAGCGGGACAGGCAGCATCTCTGGTGACGTTTCGGGTCGAGACCCTTCTTCAGACTGAATTTATTAGTTTAAAATATAATAATTTCTACCTATAATATAATCCAAGGATAGAAGAGCAAGATGGAGCTTGCAATTATTGTATATTTTTGGTTCAAAAACACGTAGTTTTCACTCATTAGAATTGATTGTAATCTTGAGACTGATAAACAACATGGCATTCGGTGCGTGTGTGTGTGTGTGGTTGATTTATAGATTGGTGGACAAATGCTAAAATGAAAATGAAACAAATGGGTATAAGGTTGAGATAATCCTCCTCTGTGCATACATTTCCCAAACATAACCATGTAGGAAGTAACTGCAGATCCTGGTTTACACTGAAGACAGACACAAAAAGTTGGAGTAACTCTGGGTCAGGCAGCACCATAACCATTCCGCTGAAGGTAAACTTGGAGTTGGATGGGGATGAATCAGACCTTGGTTCTTGTTTTACATTTACGTAATTCAACCTTGCCAACCTGAATGCATTGAATGTCACTGGGATGTACATATAATGACTTGGCTGTATTATTTTTAACTGAAGGAAATTAACCTACAAACCTGCATGTCTTTGGAGTGTGGGAAGAAACCGGAGCAGCCGTAGAAAACCCACACGGGCACAGGGAGAACGTACAAACTGCGTACAGACAGCACCCTTAGTTAGGATCGAAATATCTTGAAGAAATGTCTGCAGAACTAACATTAATACATCAACCGTCAATATCAGGGGCTGCAACACATTGAATCATAAGGTCATAAGTTATAGGAGCAGAAATAGGCCATTTGGTCCATCACGTCTACTCCGCCATTCAATCATAGCTGATCTCATCTCAAATAGCGAAAGGTAGTAGACAGAATGGGAGGCAGGAAGCAGAAATGGGAAGCACTCGGACACAAGAGGAGAAAGGAAAAAAAGGAAATAAACAGAGAATAAGAGACGGGGGTTTTCTTAAATGTGCATATTTTAATGCTAGGAGCATTGTAAGAAAGGTGGATGAGCTTAGAGTCTGGATAGACACCTGGAAGTATGATGTTGTGGCGATCAGTGAAACGTGGTTGCAGGAGGGCTGTGATTGGAAACTAAATATTCCAGGATTTCGTTGCTTCAGGTGTGATAGAATTGGAGGGGCAAGAGGTGGAGGTGTTGCATTGCTAGTCAGGGAAGATATTACAGCAGTGCTTTGGCAGGATAGATTGGAGGGCTCATCTAGGGAGGCTATTTGGGTGAAATTGAGAAGTGGGAAAGGTGTAGCAACACTTATAGGGGTGTATTATAGACCGCCAAACAGGGAACGAGAATTGGAAGAGCAAATATGTAAGGAGATAGCAGAGATTAGTAGTAAGCACAAGGTAGTGATTGTGGGAGATTTCAACTTTCCACACATAGACTGGGAAACACATTCTGTAAATGGGCTGGATGGATTGGAGTTTGTAAAATGTGTGCAGGATAGTTTTTTGCAGCAATACATAGAGGTACCTACTAGAGGAGGGGCAGTGCTGGACCTCCTGTTAGGAAATGAGACTGGACAGGTGGCGGAGGTATGCGTTGGGGAGCACTTCGGGTCCAGTGATCACAATACCATTAGTTTCAATATAACTATGGAGAGGGTCAGAACTGGACCTAGGGTTGAGATTTTTGATTGGAGAAAGGCTAACTTTGATGCGATGCGAGATGATTTAAAAGGAGTGAACTGGGACATTTTGTTTTATGGGAAAGATGTAGAAGAGAAATGGAGGATATTTAAAGGGGAAATTTTAAGAGTACAGAATCTTTATGTTCCTGTTCGGTTGAAAGGAAACAGTAAAAATTGGAAAGAGCCCTGGTTTTCAAGGGAAATTGGACATCTTGTTCGGAAAAAGAGGGAGATCTACAATAATTATAGGCAGCATGAAGTAAATGAGGTGCTTGAGGAGTATAAGGAATGTAAAAAGAATCTTAAGAAAGAAATTAGAAAAGCTAAAAGAAGATATGAGGTTGCTTTGGCAAGTAAGGTGAAAGTCAATCCAAAGGGTTTCTACAGCTATATTAATAGCAAAAGGATAAGGAGGGATAAAATTGGTCCATTGGAGAGACAGAGTGGACAGCTATCTGCAGAGCCAAAAGAGATGGGGGAGATATTGAACAATTTTTTTTCTTTGGTATTCACCAAGGAGAAGGATATTGAATTATGTGAGGTAAGGGAAACTAGTAGAGTAGCTATGGATACTATGAGGTTCAAAGTAAAAGAAGTACTGACACTTTTGAAAAATATAAAAGTGGATAAGTCTCCAGGTCCTGACAGGATATTCCCTAGGACATTGAGGGAAGTTAGTGTAGAAATAGCCGGGGCTATGACAGAAATATTTCAAATGTCATTAGAAACGGGAATAGTCCCCGAGGATTGGCGTACTGCGCATGTTGTTCCATTGTTTAAAAAGGGTTCTAAGAGTAAAACCGAGACAATATATATAAGCATCTAGATAAACAGGGTCTGATTAGGAACAGTCAACATGGATTTGTGCCTGGAAGGTCATGTTTGACTAATCTTCTTGAATTTTTTGAAGAGGTTACTAAGGAAATTGACGAGGGTAAAGCAGTGGATGTTGTCTATATGGACTTTAGTAAGGCCTTTGACAAGGTTCCTCATGGAAGGTTGGTTAAGAAGGTTCAACTGTTGGGTATAAATGCAGGAATAGCAAGATGGATTCAACAGTGGCTGAATGGGAGAAGCCAGAGGGTAATGGTGGATGGCTGTTTATCGGGTTGGAGGCAGGTGACTAGTGGGGTGCCTCAGGGATCTGTGTTGGGTCCTTTGTTGTTTGTCATGTACATCAATGATCTGGATGAAGGTGTGGTAAATTGGATTAGTAAGTATGCAGATGATACCAAGATAGGGGGTGTTGTGGATAATGAAGAGGATTTCCAAAGTCTACAGAGTGATTTAGGCCATTTGGAAAACTGGGCTGAAAGATGGCAGATGGAGTTTAATGCTGATAAATGTGAGGTGCTACACCTTGGCAGGACAAATCAAAATAGGACGTACATGGTAAATGGTAGGGAATTGAAGAATACAGTTGAACAGAGGGATCTGGGTATAACCATGCATAGTTCCTTGAAGGTGGAATCTCATATAGATAGGGTGGTAAAGAAAGCTTTTGGTATGCTAGCCTTTATAAATCAGAGCATTGAGTATAGAAGCTGGGATGTAATGTTAAAATTGTACAAGGCATTGGTGAGACCAAATCTGGAGTATGGTGTACAATTTTGGTCGCCCAATTATAGGAAGGATGTCAACAAAATAGAGAGAGTACAGAGGAGATTTACTAGAATGTTGCCTGGGTTTCAACAACTAAGTTACAGAGATAGGTTGAATAAGTTAGGTCTTTATTCTCTGGAGCGCAGAAGGTTAAGGGGGGACCTGATAGAGGTCTTTAAAATGATGAGAGGGATAGACAGAGTTGATGTGGACAAGCTTTTCCCTTTGAGAATAGGGAAGATTCAAACAAGAGGACATGACTTCAGAATTAAGGGACAGAAGTTTAGGGGTAATATGAGGGGGAACTTCTTTACGCAGAGAGTGGTGGCGATGTGGAATGAGCTCCCAGTGGAAGTGGTGGAGGCAGGTTCATTGGTATCATTTAAAAGTAAATTGGATGGGCATATGGATGAGAAAGGAATGGAGGGTTATGGTGCGAGTGCGGGCAGGTGGGACTAAGGGGAAAAAATTTTTGTTCAGCATGGACTTGTAGGGCCGAGATGGCCTGTTTCCGTGCTGTAATTGTTATATGGTTATCTATCGCTCCCTCCTGTTACCCCTCAAGTTCCTCAAGGTTGGCATCTGTGGCAGGACTTGTAAGCTATCACCTTCTACAGGGGGAAACTGGATGGCACAAGTGGGAATGACACGTCATTTCCCAACCTGCTTAATTACTACAAAGGGAGTTATTAGCTCTTGGGGTTAAGGGAATCAAGTAATATGGGGAAAAAGCCAGAACGGGGTACTGATTTTGGATGATCAGCCATGATTATATTGAATGACGGTGGTGGCTCGAAGGGCTGAATAGTTATTGTCTATGCTTCCATAGCTATGATGAGGATTCTTGGTTGGGGGCGCTGTCCTGTGCATGGCTGCCCAGCCGGCAGCTGTCCGTCTCTTCATCTTTTATTTTATTTTTAGTTAGTTATAGTGTTTTGTTCTGGAGGTCTAAACTTTTTTATGTAGGAGGAGGGGAAGGGGGAAACTATCGTTCAGGGTCCCTACTTGGTCGTGAGGCAGCTTTTCTCCGGGCTGCAGTTTCGACCCGTCCTCGCGGCCTTCCAGTGGGCCTGGAGCAGCGTTTCCTGTCGGGAACCGCCCAGTACCACGGCTTTGGTGGCGGCACCGCGCTGGAGCGCTATCGCGGAGCGGGCGACGCCTTGCCCGGGTCGCCGCGCTGGAACTCCGGTATGCTCGGACCGGCGATAAAAAATATCGCGGAGCTGCGGGTCTGAGGAGCGGCCAGCTGCGGGCTTCGACGCTGACTTTACATCGGGAGCCTGGGATCTCTCGATGAGATCGCCAGTGGTGGAGCTCCATCCGGCGCGGCCTTGTTGGTTTCGGAAGCCGCGGCCTCCAGTGCGGAAGCGGCCGTTCCAGGGTTCCCATGCCGCTGTGAGGATTCTCCCGACACTGGAGCACCATCACCCGGCGAGAACGGACTAGAACATCGGGCCTCCGTGGAGGCAACTGTGGAGGCCTCAATAGGCCTGACTATGGGTGAACTGGGGATGGGGATGGGGACTGGACATTGTGCCTTCCCTCATAATGGGTAACCATTGTGGGGGGGATGTTTTTATGTTTAAATGTCTTTATTACTGTTATGTCTGTATTCTTTCTTTATGTGCTGCACGGAGAGGACGCTGGCACTCTTTGTTCCCCGCTTCTCCGTCTGCTATTGTCTGTTACTATTGTAAAGCGACTTTGAGTGTTAGAAAAGTGCTATAAAAATGTATTATTATTATAGCAAAACCACCATCAGGCTGGCAAATCACTCCATTCCTCACCCACAGTTTGTAAAATCCCACCACCTGTCTGTGTTGCTTCTTCCTGCCTATAATCAGAAACGGAAGTTTGTGGCACTGGTGCAAAGATCTGTAAAGCGCGCAGGTCGGGGGGGGGGGGAACGTTATAGGATTACTTTGATTCGGTGGACTAGGCTATGTTCAAGGATTCATCAGCGGCCCTGACCGATTATGCCATGGTCATCACTAACTTCATTAAGGAAGCAGCATCAGGTCGCCCCAAGGAGAAGGAGTGGTGAATCTCCTGAATTCTCTGCCGCAGAAGATAGTTGAGGCCAGTTCATTGGCTATATTTAAGAGGGAGTTAGATGTGGCCCTTGTGGCTAAGGAGATCAGAGGGTATGGAGAGAAGGCAGGTACGGGATACTGAGTTGGATGATCAGCCATGATCATATTGAATGGCGGTGCAGGCTCGAAGGGCCGAATGGCCTCCTCCTGCACCTAATTTCTATGTTTCTATGTCCCATCTACACAAGTCCTACCTGCCCATGTTTGGCCCATATCCATCTAAACCAATCCTGTGCATGTATATGTCTAAATGTTTCTTAAATGTTGCGGTAGTCCCTGCCTCAACTACCTCCTCTGGCAGCTTGTTCGAAGCACCCACTGCCCTGTGTGTGAAAATGTTACCACTCAGGTTCCTCATGGTTGACAACTGTGGCAGGACGTGTACACTATAACCTACAAGGGGAAACTGGATGGCATGTGGAAATGGCACATAATTTCCCAATAAGTTTAATGCCATTCATCCATGCCTTGAATGGGAAAATAATGACACATTTACACAGCCCCTGTGATCTCAGACTCTGAAGCTGATGTCAGAGCTAAATCAAAACTGTGAATCCATGTAATGTGTCCAGCGCAGATGATGTAACTGGACGTACTAAAGACCAACTGGCTAGAGTAATCAACAGGCCCGTACGAAGCTTTTCAAAAAGGGGGATGGCACGACAGGATTACAAAACTTTTATGTGAAATAATGTACACGCAGTGCACATCACAAGCAGGAAGCCCCTCGCGTTTAGGTTCTAGGGCCCGCTTAAGGCCCCCGAAAGCTCTGGGGTTTTAGATGCGCTCTGGTGCATTCTGAGCCATATATTGGAGCATTTGTGCACCAAATTTACGACTAATATTTCAGAAATAATTTTGGTCATGAAAATTGAAGTCAAACTAAATGGTGCATTTACATTACTAATTTACGTTACATTTCAAACTAAGCTATTTTACACTCATACTATTATAACAAATTCTAGTTCCATGATGTCTCATAAACATGATCACAAATCACATTTTGAATTCTCAAACATAAAACGATTGTGAATAATTGCAGAGCTACCAAGTTACACTGAGCATTTCTGTATTTTGATGGCTGAAAATTAGTATTTTGTTGGGGAAATCGGTATTTCTCACATAAATGCAATAGAACGTACTACACAGAAACTGGATTTTTGAAAATCAGTATTTTGCATGCAACCTCATGTATTCTCAAATATTAGTATGGGATATTGAAAATAAGTACTACTGAATTGTGAAACCATTTTTGAAATGTGAATTTACAATTCTTGATTTTGATTTATTTTTAATGGCAATCCTCAGTTCGTTAACGCTGTCCAAGGCCTGTGTCATTCCGCAGCTATGTTGGCCTGTACACTGATGTTGTGGCTGTGGCTTCCGCCTGACATTGTGCTTCGCTCCAGCTCCAAGAGGCAGCTCAGGCCCGACTCGTTGGTCATGTACCGGCAGAAATGTGAGCTTGTGCGTGGTACGGCAGCAACGCCTGGTCCGGCGGCTGCTGCCCGGCTCTAGCGGCCGGGGCGACAAGCAGCAGGGGCTGGCAACGGGAGCAGCAATGTCGGAAGGGGGGAGAATTAGCAGAGAGTACAGAGGCTGCAGCACACCAGGTTGCACAAGTAACCACACCAGCAGCACTCCAGGGAGAAACAGCAGCCTCGCCAGCAACAACCCAGGGTGCACAAGTAACTACACCAGCAGCACCCAAGGGTGCACGTAACCACTCCAGCAGCGCCCCAGGATGCACCAGTCGCCACGCCCAGCAGCATCCCAGGATGCACAAGTAACTACACCAGCAGCACCCAAGGGTGCACAAGTAACCACTCCAGCAGCGCCCCAGGATGCACCAGTCGCCACGCCAGCAGCATCCCAGGATGTACAAGTAACCACGCCAGCAGCGCCACGAGAAGCAGCATCAGGTCGCCCCAAGGAGAAGGAGTGGTGACTCTCCTGAATTCTCTGCTGCAGAAGGTAGTTGAGGCCAGTTCATTGGCTATATTTAAGAGGGAGTTAGATGTGGCCCTTGTGGCTAAAGGGATCAGGGGTTATGGAGAGAAGGCAGGTACAGGATACTGAGTTGGATGATTGGCCATGATCATATTGAATGGCGGTGCAGGCTCGAAGGGCCGAATGGCCTACTCCTGCACCTATTTTCTATGTTTCTATTATCTGTTATTTGCACTTTATCAGTTTATTTATTCATGTGTGTATATATTTATATTATGGTATATGTACACACATCTGTTTTGTAGTAAATGCCTACCATGTTCTGTGTGCTGAAGCAAAACAAGGATTTCATTGTCTTATACAGGGATACATGACAATAAACTCACTTGAATTTGAACTTAAAACACATCTGACTGCATTCAATTATCAAACATTGTCAATGTTCGCTCTGAAGACATTTCCAACGCAGTAGGGTCAGGGGGGGTGGGTGAATCAGTGCGGGATGGATAGATGGGGGAGATGGGGTTGAGAAGGCAATCGGTGTGGAATGGATGGATTGGGGCAGGGGAATTAGTGCGTGTTGGTTGAGTAGGTAAAATTGTGCGGGGTGAGTGTGGGGGATGTCAGTGGGGGAGTACGGGATAGATGGGGGTAATCAGTACAGTATGGAAGGGGGGGTCAGTGCAGGATGAATGGGGGGCTCAGTACAGGATGAATGGGTGGGTCAGTACAGTGTGGATCGGGGGGGTCTGTGCAGGATGAATGGGGAGAGACATTGCAGGATGGATCAGTACAGGATGAATTGGGGGACCAGTGTAGGATGGATGGGGGGGGGGGGGGAGGGGTGGCAGGGAGAGGGTGTGGCAGGGGAATCAATGCGAGGTGGATAGGGAGGTCAGTGCAGGATGATTAGATGTACAAGAGAGAGAAAGAGAGAGAGAGGAAAATGGGCAGGGGAGGTGGTGAGGAGGAAGGAAGGTCAGTGCTCCTCGGACAACACCGGCATGATCGCCCCACAACCCGCCCCTGTCCACCGCCAAAGGGGGAGGCAGTTGGGATCTCCTCGCCACCGCCTCCCTTCCTCCGCCAGCCAACAGGAAGGTGCGGGGCCGAGCGGTGTAGGTGCTTCAGACGGCTGAAGGGGGCCTCCCCCATCTTTCCTCCCCCTCTCTCTCTCCCGCCTCTCTCTCTCTCTCTCCTCCCTCTCTCTCTCCTCTCTCTCTCTCTCTCCTCCCAGCCTCGGCGTTGATGCAGGAGGGTTTGATTTGAAAGTGTTTATGGCCGTTGGCGGAGTGACATTCAGCGGCCGGTGTGAGGGAGAGGGAGAGAGAGAGAGAGAGAGAGAGAGAGAGAGGGCGCCATCGCCGCCGCCGCTGTTGTTGTTGTTGTTGTTGTGCGGGGCCCGTCGTTCACCCCGATAGAGGCGACGGTGGGGGGGCGGGGGACCGGCCGGGGGGGGTAGACCCGGCTGGAGCAGCGCCCGCCCGCCCGCCCGCGTGTTGTGCTGTCGCTGCCGGGACGGGACTGGGTCCAGAGTCCGTCGTTCCTGTTTCCCGCCCGGCGACGGGAGAACGGTCTCCCCGCACAGACGGACAGACAGAGACAGACGAGCGGCCGCCGGCAGCGGACGGGACCCGCTCACTGGGCGCCAGGCTGACCGATGGGGCCGATAGACCGGGCGGGCAAACACCGCAACGTTTCACGGCCTCACTCACTCACTCACCCAGACTAGGCCCGGATCATCGAGGCGATGCGTTGACAATGGCGGCGGGACAAGATAGACCACTCCTTCGAAATTCAATGGGCTGACGTGTAGTACGCAACGGAACGTCACGGCCGCCATTTGTTACAGCGACACTCGACTTCCGGTATTCCACCCGCTGTGATTCAAAGCAAAGATTATAGAGCTCCGCTATAATCTTTGATCCAAAGCAAAGATCCTCAAGTATCTTGTAGCGGGAACAGACCCCTCCTTTGTGTAGTTTCCCTTGCATTGTATTGCTTTAACACACACTGCAAAAAATTAAATTTAACGTATATATATTTAATATATTTATATGAATGTGTGTCTGTGTGTGAGAGGCAAGTTAGAGATAATAGTTTATTCTCATGTATCAGAAGCAACTTTGATTTAAATCATCACTATTAATTTATTTGTCTTGTAAGATGATATACATAAACCATAAAGGCAATTATATATATAATTATATAGTAATAATAAATATATGCATATATATATATTTATACACACACATATATACACACACATACACAAATGCACATACATATTGATACATTTATATGCATACATATATACACATATATAAACATATATATATATACACATGCGTATATACACACATATACATGCATATATACACATACATGCATATATACACATACATATATATTTATATATATTATCATTTTCCAACGATCAATAGATTTACGATCAGCTCCTGTGGATTGGAGGATAGCTAATGCTATCCCACTTTTCAAGAAAGGAGCGTGAGAGAAAACGGAAAATTACAGACCAGTTAGCCCGACTTTGGTGGTGTGAAAGATGCTGGAGTCAATTATTAAAGATGCAATAATGGGGCATTTGGATAGCAGTAAAAGGATCTGTCCAAGTCAACATGGATTTATGAAAGGAAAATCATGTTTGACTAATCTTCTGGATTTTTTTGCCACAAGGCTTGGTGTTGGGGCTGCAACTGTTTACCATATATATTAATGATTTTGAAAAGGGAATTAGGAGCAAAACTAATGCATACATACCTACATATGTACCCATGCGCTGCTGTGACCCGAGCCCCGGAGATTCGGAGGCTCCAACCGCAGGCCTGGCAGACAGTAATATCGGAGCCTGCGGGTCCCTGCTGGGAGACCGCTTTTCGGGGCTTCCGCAACGGCAAATTATTCCGCCCGAGTAGCGGGGGTCGAGGATGACCTGGAGCGGGGCCTTACATCATCGCCCGGCGTGGCTTAAATGGCTGCGGCACTTTTCTAGCGCACGCCGGGGGCTCCAACAACCTCTATGAGGTTCAAGTGACAAATAAATTGTATTGTGTATTGTGTATATTTAAATTAATCTGGCAAGTTGGTCAAATAACATGGGCACCTTCTTGCTTTTTTTGCGACATGGATTTTTTAAATGTGAATGTCTCATATCAACACATTTGTGGGTCAACAGTATTTTGTATCAACCCCCACAATTTCAAATAATTCTCAATTGAACTTCTTAAACAGGAAAACAATTTTTATTTACATCATTTTGTGTGGCTGTCAAGGTAGCTGTGTAGACTGTAATTATGAGACTGCCGGGCAGTATCACTGTGAATGGTGGTGGCTGTGTGTTTTAATGCAAGTGTGAAAAGGAGAGTAAATTTAAAGAGACAATGTGAGAACCATCAGGGTTTCATCCAGGAACCAATTTAAAGGCAAGTTTCCATCAATTACAGTATTTTAATTGAAAATCTTACTCTTAATATTCTTCCTAATTAGGCTTTTTGTGTTCCCTCTTGAACCTTGTGTCTCCCAGAGCCTCTGGGGAGGTTCTGGAGATACAATAACCCAATTTTGAGGCAAATAACCATCTTTAAAACTGCCTTTAATTCTACATTCTCCGAGGATGCTGGATGCCGCGACAATCTCTTGCAACATGTACAGAAAGGCAGTCAGCTGCAAAAAGATCAAAGAGAGGAAAGAGTATGGAAGGGAAAGGCTTTTCAGAATCATAATCAGATTTTATTTTCCAAGTATGTGTTGCAATATACGAGGAATTTCATTGGCCAGGTCAGTCATACAATTAAAAGCAACAGCACTCAAAAACACATTTTAATACGGACATTCACCAAAGTGACTCCTACACATTCCTCACTGTGATGGAAGGCGAAATAAAGTTCAAGTCCCTTCCTTTTGTTCTTCCTCGGTCGGGGGCCTCAAGCCCCCCGTTCAAACTCCGTTCAATGGTGAACTCCTCTTGGTCTCCAGGCCTATAGTGCTGCACAAATCACTGCACCACATGCATCTATTTATTCATTTTTCACATGGTTCATATGCAGCTGGATATTAACTTGCTGACATGGAAAGAGATGCAGTGAGCATTCAATAGTTCAGACTTCTGTGCGAATTAAGGGACTGCTTGATGGGCTGAGGGTAATCGAGATTGGCTGATTGTCATTCTTTTGCAAGAACTGATGGAAGTTCTTATGGAAAAGCTGATGAATTGACTACGGGATGAGCTGGTGGGCTCGAGGATTGCTGGATGAGTGTTTTAGAAATATAGAAAATAGGTGCAGGAGGAGGCCATTTGGCACTTCGACCCAACACCGCCATTCATTGTGATCATGGCTGATCAGCCCCAATCGATAACCCATGCCTGCCTTCTCCCCATACCCCTTGATT
Organism: Leucoraja erinaceus; assembly: GCF_028641065.1. Lineage (NCBI taxonomy): Eukaryota > Metazoa > Chordata > Chondrichthyes > Rajiformes > Rajidae > Leucoraja > Leucoraja erinaceus. The sequence goes on along the minus strand of NW_026576779.1, from coordinate 44,937 downwards.
CCACTAGCCCCTAGAGGTCTATCTAACTCTCTCTTAAATCCACCCAGTGATTTGGCCTCCACTGCCCTCTGTGGCAGGGAATTCCACAAATTCACAACTCTCTGGGTGAAAAAGTTTTTTCTCACCTCAGTCTTAAATGGCCTCCCCTTTGTTCTAAGACTGTGGCCCCTGGTTCTGGACTCGCCCAACATTGGGAACATTTTTCCTGTATCTAGCTTGTTCAGTCCTTTTATTCATTTAGATGTTTCTATAAGATCCCCTTGCATCTAACAAGAGGGTTTTATTGTCATGTAGAACAATTTTCCTGCATCTAGCTTGTCCCAGATAGAACAATTAAATTCTTACTTTCAGCAGCACAACAGAATCTGTAAACATAGTACACTGTAAACAATATGATAAGATCCCCCCTCATCCTTCTAAACTCCAGTGAATACAAGCCTAGTCTTTTAAATCTTTCCTCATGACAGTTCTGTTAGGTTATTTGATGGTTAGGACAGGTTTAGAGGGGTATGGGCCAAATGCAGGCATGTATCGCCATTTGCATTAGTTTTATGCAGTTAACAAATCACAATTTCACACAATGTACATAAGACGGCAGTTATTTGACAAATACTCTGCAGTTCGGTGCAGGAGATCTTGTCGATGAGTATTCTGGACCCACTGTTGACATCTGAAATTACAGGAGATATCATTTAGGATTAACTAACAAGAAGAAAGATGATCATAACTACATGCCTGAACAATGGATGATATATCACTTAAATGCAATTGTTTTCAGTTGTGTGGAGATCTGTATGTTGAAGATGTATTTTGCCTCTAATATGTCAATTTACCTTAAATGTAGAAGAGCTTATTAAAATCTTCTTACAAAGACCATTAAGTATTTTCTTTCTATCCTCTTTTGGACCCAAGGCATAGCAGAGCTGCCAACTCTCACGAAGAGGTAAGGGAGGGAGAGAGGGAAGGGAAGACGATCGAGAGAAGAGAGAGAGCGAGATCGAGAGAAGAGAGGGAGAGAGAGAGATCGAGAGAAAGAGGGGAGAGAGAGATCGAAGAGAGGGGAGACAGAAGGAGAGGGAGAGGGGGAGAGGGAGATGGGGAGAGGGAGATGGGGAGAGAGGGAGAGAGAGATGGAGAGAGATATGGAGAGGGAGAGGGGGAGGAATGAAGAGAGGATTTAGAAATATGGAGAGGGAGAGGGGGAGAGGGAGAAGGGAGGAGAGGGAGTGGAACGATAGCACATTATAACGCGCAGCCGTCCCATTCCGACCAAAGATTATAGAGCAGAGCTCCTGTCGTATCTTTGATTGCGGCCGCCGCCGCCGAACCCCCCGACCCACCATTGCACCCAAAGATGATAGAGCAGAGTTGTATAATATTTGAATGGGCGGGCTTGTGATCACGGCGGGCTTGTGATCTTTGCTTGTGATGTCTCGGCAATTCGAGGGATATAATAGGTAACAGCCGCCGCATTCTCGGACACGAATCTGAGCTCGAAAAATCCCGTGGCCACTGGGCCTAATGTGTCCGCGGGCCATATTTTGGAAAGAAATCCCTTACAAGAACAAAACCTAAAATGTACAGAAGTGTTAAAACTGTCTTTATTATTATGGTAAGTAAAGATCTATTAAACATAAGTCTAATAACTTTATAATGTACCGACAAACCCATTTCCCAATGGCTGTTGATGGGAGAACAGAAAATAACATTTTCACGACAGAATATCGACTGAAAATTATAATAATATATTCTTACCTTTCTTTTTTATTGGGGAACCTAAAGAATGACAGCTCTGGTCGTTTAGATTTACGATTAGAACAGTTGATAGCGGAGCAGTGAGATGTAGATTTAGCTGAGGACGCCATTACAGCCCAATAAATGCTTAACAATATGGCGTCGACGGTCACACACGTCATACTACGCGTTTTTCGAGGAGTGGTCTATCTTGTCCCTCTACGATCTTTGGTCACCAGCTTCCCCCCACTGCGCAGGCGCGGAGAGGCGACGTCCATTGGTCACCAGCTTCCCCCACTGCGCAGGCGCGGGTGGCCACAAATCATCCCAGGGAGCACTGCCTTCAGTAGATGATATTAGAGGAGGTTTATGTGAATTTCTGTCTCACTTGGAAGAGCTGCTGGGGTCTCTGGTTACAGGTGAGGAAGGAGGTGTAGATCTGCAGTTGCAGGGGAAAGTACCTCGGGAGGGGCAGTTTGAGGGGGAAAAGATGTGCGGACCATTAGTTTGCAGGAGGAGTGGTTTCTACGGAAAGCAGAAAGAGTCGTGGGCGGGAAGATGTGACTAAGTGGGACCCTTCTTGAAACTGTGAGTCAAGGGAAAGTCTAGGTGGTGGTAATGTAGGAGATTGATGTCATAGATGCAGAACCTGGTGCAGTGATATGTAAAGACCAGGGGACTTGTTCAATCTAGGGGGAGGAGCTGCAGGACAGAGGTGACAGGGATGGAGGATTCATTCACAACAGTAGCGTGTAAACTACATTTACTAAAAGCAGACATCTTGGATGCCCTCGAGTGGAAAACCGCATCTTGGATGCAAATGTGACAGAGAGAGTGAGAGTGGTCGATGGTGTCCATGCATGAGGCAGGGTGGGAAGAGGTGTTGTCAAGATAGCTGGGATTCAGTGGGGTTTTAGTCGATGTCAGTTGAAAGTCTGTCCTCTCTGATGGAGAAGGAGAGATTGAGAAAGGGAAAAGATAGTTCCGTGCATTTGAGGACAAGGTGCAAGTTAGTGGGAAAGTGGTTGAAATCAGCAAGTTTTGTGCAGGAGGCAGCCCCGATGCAGTCGTTGATGTCGTGGAGAAGGGGCTGTGGGGTGGTGCCAGTGCACGTTTGAAACAAGGACTGTTTGACATAACCAACAAAAAGGCAAGCATAGCTGGGGCCCATGCGACTGCCTGCCCATGGGTACACCTTTGATTTGTAGAAAATGAGAGGAGGAGAAGTTCTGCAAGGCAGACGAGTGTTAATAGAGGGGAACAGAGTGGACTGCTGCTCAAGGAAGAACTAGAGAGTTCTGTGACCTTCCAGATAAAGATGAGAACTGTCAAAATTAAAGTTGTCAAAGTGTTGAAGATCATGTGAGGTGTGTCAGATGTAGGTCGGAAGGAAGATAGGATGGAGTCAAGGTATTTGGAGATACGTTCGGTGGGGCAGGCAGAATTCAATCACTCTGCCATTGTAGTCCTGCTTGTGGATTTGTGAAAGAGACAGAAATGGGCAATATGGGGTTGGGGAACTGGGTTTGAGGCTGTGAAGGGGAGAAAATTGCCAGAGGTGATGAGATCAGTGATGGTCTTGAAGTTGGTAGCCTGCTGCTTGTCTGTGGGTCATGGACAAGGTGTTTCCTTGTCAAGTGTTCACCATTGGACAGTATTGAAAGCAAACAGCGCTAACGGAATTAAGGCGTGCCATAACGAGACCTGGATGTCATGGTACACCAATCATTGAAAGTAGGCATGCAGGTGCAGCAGGCAGTGAATAAAGCGAATGGTATGTTAGCATTCATAGCAAAAGGATTTGAGTATGAGCAGGGAGGTTCTACTGCAGTTGTACTGGGTCTTGGTGAGACCACACCTGCAGTATTGTGTACAGTTTTGGTCTCCTAATCTGAGGAAAGACATTCTTGCCATAGTAACCTGTACAGAGAAGGTTCACCAGAATTATTCCTGGGATGGCAGGACTTTCATATGAAGAAAGACTGGATAGACTCGGCTTGTACACGCTAGAATTTAGAAGATTGAGGGGGATGTTATAGAAACTTACAAAATTCATAAGGGGTTGGAGAGGCCAGATGCTGGAAGATTATTCCCGATGTTGGGGAAGTCCAGAACAAGAGGTCACAGTTTAAGGATAAGAGGAAAGTCTTTTAGGACCGAGATGAGAAAATCATTGTTTACACAGATAGTGGTGAATCTGTGGAATTCTCTGCCACAGAAGGTAGTTAAGGCCAGTTCATTGGCTGGATTTAAGAGGGAGTTAGATGTATTTTCTATGTTTCTATGTTACTATAAGGTCCGCTGATTCTTCAGAAGATGTACAGCAGTCTGATATTTGAAGTGATTCTATTTGAGATGACAAGACTTATAAAAGAGCTTTGTTTGCAACATTTTGTTACAGACATGTGCACTCATTGGATTGAACTATTACTCTTTGCTCAGTTTATCCATTTAACCTGATCCCGTTATACAGGTTGAACACCGATTTTCCGCAACCTCGGTTCCAGACTCTGGAGGGGGAGGAGGAGGGTTATTCAGTTGTTTATTCAACATTTAGTGTGGGTTCTAATATAATTGAAGAGCAGACTGAGGGAAATCTGAATGAAATCGTGTAGCTTGCATAGTTGGCATCCTTCAACCAATTTGAGATGATAATATTTTGTTCCATGCAGTACCTGTGACACATCTTATTCATTTATTTGATGTTTTAGTCAAGCAGATTGCAACAGAGAATGGAAGAATATCATTTCATACATATGGGTTTTGATTTGAAGGTGTGACACAAATTTGACTGTATTTATGTTAAATAAAATAGCTGATGTTTCAACTATGTTAAAATAATAATTAATGGAAGGTTTTGTTACAAAATCCACTGAATGCAGAACACTGGATTATTTTTAAACGGGGTTTATTATTGATTTAATTACTCTTATAATGCAATTTGTGCAACAATCCAACATCGGAGGTAATGTACCAAAACGTATCTGGCTCATTTACATGGTAACTGTCGAAGGATTATTTTGACGATTGCCATTATACAACTCTAAAGGAGACGTGGAGGAATACAAAAACCCTCTGAGCACCAATGAAACTCTGCATTCGAAACAGTGTGCTGGTACACCTCATCAGACAACCACCTCAGCATCTGAAGACATCAACTCACAATGGAGTGAAAATAGAGATTTCTTTAAAAGAAAGCAACCAGTGACTAGCCAGTTTAGACACGACCTTGGTGTGTGGGGGAAAAAAACAAAACGTGCCCCAGAAGGCAGTGGAGGCCAATTCACTCGATGTTTTCAAGAGGGGGTTAGATTTACTCTTGAGACTAAAGGAATCAAGGGATATGGGGGAAAAAAAGCAGGAACGGGGTACTGATTTTAGATGATCAACCATGATCATATTGAATGGCGGTGCTGGCACGAAGGGCCGAATGGCCTACTGCTGCACCTATTTGTCTAAATCAATTTTTTAAACAGTCTAATGCTTTTTTACCAAATTAGAATATATGGTTTTGAATTGTTTTCTTTAATGCAATTTGAAATAAAACCAGAAAATGCCAGAAGAAATTAAGGGATCAGACTGCATTTGTGGCAAGAGAAAGGGAATTGACATTTCTGATTGAAGACACCCTGGAAGAACAAAGGGTTCATTCCATATTCCTCATTCTACAAATGCTACCTGACCCTCTTGAGTGTTTCTATTTGTTTCTATTACATGCTGCCCATCACAAGTTTCATCTGCGTTTTGTATATAGACATGCGCACCAGTGCAATAATGAATGAAATGAAAGATAAAGTTACCTCATTTAGAAATTAAAACCAAACATAATTATTAATGTATATACATGTAGTGGAGGAATAGAGTTCTTGTTTTACTAAAGTAACTAAGAGATTTACACCTATTTTTAAACAGTCAGGTGGACTATCGAGCAAAGCTCTGGGCGTGCAATTTTTGTTTCCAAAGGAACCAGGTAAGTTCTAATTAAATTGTGTATATTTCAATATGCAAACTATTAAAAGGAAATTAGTTGGCTGGAAAAAAGTAAGGGGAAATAACGTTTTTGTGCATTTTATTTTAATGTTCTATATCTGCATACATGCAAAGTGGTGCACATTTCAGGAGTGGCACTAGTTTAAAAAAAAAAGTTATTCTATGTTAAAAGATATTAGACTATGTTTTAATCAATGCCAAACAGAAAGAGCGCTGTTTACAAATAAAGAGGAACTGGTGTTCTTTGCCTCCTTTGTGAAGAAGAATCCCTCTATTTGCCATGTTTGCGAACTTTGCTTGTATACCAAGGACAGAATTAGAACAATCAGCATTATTCATGCTAAAATGACACAACATATTGCTGTACTTTACAGAGGTTTATTTTCAACAGTAACAAATTATCGAGCATTTATTACTTGCATAACCAGCATGTAGTGTATTCATGCTTACCCTACCGAATGTCTAGCTTTTTCTTTTATCACAATTTTCCAAACTTAAATCTGTGCCCTCTAACTCCAGATTCTGTTTATCTATCCTATTAATGACCCTTATAATGTTATAAACTTCTCTAAGGTTGCCCTTCAGCATCCTATATTCCAATCTTTTCTTATAACTACAGCCCTCCATTCGTTGCAATAATCTTGGTGAATCTCATCTGCACTCTCATGATATTGTATCTTTCCAGCAGTATGGCTAACAAGTGTGGTTGAACCAATATTTCATCCAACTGCAACATGACATAATTCATTTACTCACTGCGTCTACCTATGAAGTCAAGCCTGACAAATATATTTATCACCACACTGTTTGGCTCTGTAACCATTTTCTTGGAGCTGTAGATTTACACTACAAAGCTTCTCTGCACATAACCACTAATTAGGTTCCCGGTCTAACAGAAATTGATTTGCCAAAGTTCATAACCTCACACTTACTGGCATTAAATTCCATCTATTACCTGTCTGCCCAGGTGATAAATGTACAGATGAATCCTTAGACAAACCTCTTTGAGATCCATCACTACTCAAATGTTGTTTTGAAAACTTACTAATCGTACCACCTACATTCTCCTTCAAGTCACACACACACACACACACACACAACACACACACACACAACACACACACACACACACACACACACACACACACACACACACACACACACACACACACACACACACACACACAATTTAACTGAAAAAAAAAGTGTGGCATGCTTTGTACAGAAAAGTATATGGTTGTGCTACTTTTTCTCATTCCATTGAGAAAGGTATATTTTCCACTGGTGCATGAAAGTAATCAGTCTATTGTTGGAAAATATTAAGAATAGAAATGCCGAGATATACGTGGATTTTTTTTTTGCTCAATTCCATTAATCCTCCTTAAAGTTTTGATTGCATTTGCTTCTAAGATTTTGCATACTAAACTCTGTGATTAAATAATGCACTTCCTAGTTGTGGCCACTGGATGGTAGCATTGATCACATCAAATAACATTTAAAAAAAATGATGTTGCAATCTCAGGCAAACGCTATGGAGTCTTTCCTTTTCTAGTGGGATTAAGAAACTGACTGCAGATAGTCATGGTGAGGTTAAGTATATGCTAAGAGACATTTGATTAGCCATGTCATAAAATCTCTGCACAGGCTCAGTGTAATGGAACAGAGCTTGTTTTTAATCTTACATATGAACATCTTGAACATCATGTAACATACTGTGATTTAAGTAATCAGTGTTAGCGCAAAAATACTATATATTTTTCTTGTCTCATCCTCCACCTGTGCTGTAAATGACATAATGTAAATCAGCAGAGTCATTTCAAGAAACAATCTGCCGGAGGATCCCAGTGGGATGAGCAGCATCGATGGAGCTGACTGTCTCTCTGTCTCCACAGATGCTGCTCATCCTACTGAGTTCCTCCAGCAGATTGTTTTTTTTCCTCGATTCCAGCATCCTCAGTGTCCTATGTGTCGATTGAATGATTTACTGGTTTTATCGGTTTATTTCATGAGTAACTTAAAAATTACTTAAAATTTTAACTTGTGAAATGACTGCCAATGACTGAGCACCTATGAAAGTAATTCAAAATGAGCAGCTTTCTCCGCTGCCAACAAATTAAAATTAATTTCAGAAATAGTCATCTCATTATTTTCATCTTTGTGCATGGTCTATATTAGACAGGCTGGTTTGGGGAAGGTTTATTTGTAAGCCCCTTTGGAAAATTGTGGATTCTTCATTACACTTGACAAAACTACACTTGAATGTCCTCAAACTCTCACACTGCTACGGCTAATGATATCTTGGTTGTTAGGCAAACGTTTTATTCCCCTATCTTGTACTCCAGTCATTGTACACCAGACATGAATCTAATGACACAGAAGACATCTTTCAATGCAGTTATCAAGAAAGGTCAGACAAAACCCATAGGCACAGGAAGACTCGCATGAAAAGAGCTCCTTTGAAAAATCTGTGCCAGGTCAATTGAAATGTTAAAAAATGCTGGAGATACTCGGTGGGCCAGACTGATCTGTGGGAGCCAAACAACAGTTAATGTTTCAGGTTGATGACATTTATCACCAGGTCAGTTTACTTTTTTGGTGGGGTGGGCAGATAAGTTCATAGTATATGCCAAGATGTTTTGTTGGAACAGGATGTCAAATTGAGCATTTTGTTTTGTGGCCTGCCCCATTGGAAGCTGAGTTCAGAATGTTCAGATTACTTTATTTATGGGACACTTGGAGATGCTAGAGTCATGTATCCTTTCTCCACTCTTGTGATTCCAGAAATGGAAGAACTGTTGATGAGCCCATTCCTCTGTGCATTTGTTAATGTCTGTTTAATTCCATGCATTGACAATCCAGTAGTAAAGAAAACAAGATAGTAGGTAGAAGCAAGGAACTGCGGATGCTGCTTTACAAAAAGAGACACAAAATGCTGGTGTACCTTTGCGGCTCTGGTAACATCTCTAGAGACCATGGATAGGTGACATTTTGGGTCGGGATCCTTTTCACCTTGCCAGCTGGTGTATCATTTGTAAGTCAAAGCTTGTGACAATTGAGCGAAACTGCTTAATTTTCATTTTGTTGAGCCTGATGGAAACTGAATAATTCCACAATCAACCAAACATATTCAAACCTCAGTTCTCATTTAGTTAAGCAGATGTTATATATAATGTAGTGTTTGCATAAGTTATTCTCATCACTCGGTTTGATTACTGGCTCCTATTAGTATCTATTCTTCAATGTCAAGAGTGTTATATTGTCATATGACCCAGATGGAACAATTACATTCTTTCTTGCAGCAGCACAATAGGATATGCAAAACATATTGTTTAAGAAGGAACTGCAGATGCTTGAAAATTGAAGGTAGACAATGCTGGGAAAACTCAGCGGGTGTGGCAGCATCTATGGAGCGAAGGAAATAGGCAACGTTACGGGTCAAAACGTTGAAGGGTTTTGACCCGTAACGTTTCCTATTTCCCTCGCTCCATAGATGCTGTCCCACCCGCTGAGTTTATCCAGCATTTTTGTCTACCATGCAAAACATAGTTGTTCAAAAAGGAACTGCAGATGCTGGAAAATCAAAGGTAGACAAAGGTGCTGGAGAAACTCAGCGGGTGCGGCAGCATCTATGGAGCGAAGGAAATGGGCAACGTTTCGGGCCGAAATCCTTCCTCAGACATGGTACTCAAAACATAGTACTCTGTTTAATAAATGAGAAAAAAAAGTTCAGTGTGTGTACCTGTAACAGTTGTTTACTGAATATTTAAACATTTACACTGATGGATATTTGTAGTGAAATAACTTCACAGCCTGCCTCCATCTTTCCACATCTAGAGGTTATATCGTGATGGCAGACTCGTTCAACACTTCCCTCTTCAAGCAAACATTCCAAAGGGTTTTCAGTAAAGGTCTGCAAGGAGATTTCAGAATGGCATTTGGTGCCAGTTTAGAGATTAAGGTAAGCAAATATCTTAATACAGGTCTAGCACTTTAAATAGTACTGGCTTGACCATCTATTACCTGAGTAGACATTATCACCAAGTTTATAGTTTCACAAACCATTTAATATTGTTTCCCTGTAGTTGAAATTTGTGTTTTTAATGATTGTTTTATTGCGTACTTCCATTCCCTATCTACTACTCCCTGCATCATGAGGGGTAATGTTGCAAAATGAATGCTTCTCTCTATTTACCGTGGAGAAGGTCATGGATACCAGGGAGTTCAGGGGAGGAAACACCGATGTCAACATTATGAAGGAGGTGTGGGAGGACTTAAAATGTATAAAGGGGACTAGGTCGACAAGAAGAAGCGGCAAACGGTGAGAGGGGAGAAAGCACTGTCGGCCAGAGGCTACAGTGTGAGCCGCAGCAACAGCTGAGTCAACCCGATGGTGCGGCAGCTGGTGAAGAAGGGCTCACTTGTGCATCTTGTGGAAAAGTTGCTTTGTACTGCCACCCTCGTTCTCACTCGCCTCCCCAAGGTCGCACTGACAATGGCAGAAACAGGAAGAGCAGCGAGTCCGGGCGCTTCTTTTATATCTGTGAAGTGGACGGGAATTCCTCGCCATCCTCACATTGCAATAACACAGGTCATTCAGGAAACGAGAATGGGGTCTATTGTGAACTGTTTACGTAAATGCAAGTTATGTAACTCCCCTACAATGTAAGTCACTGACAGCCTGCACTTAGGTACCCGTGACAATAAAGTACCGTTGAACCATTGATTTGCAGAAAGTTAAATGAGAGATGGAAAGGTGGAGATTGACTTGAAGTGATAACAGGAGAACAAAAAGCTGCAGTTTCTGGAATCTGATTGGAGTGGAAGGGGAAGAATGGAACTAATTGAGGGGTAGCAAGTGGTAGCAGCAGAGCAAGTGAGGAGCTAACTGCACGGAAGAGGGTGGAAGGGAGAAGATGTGAGAGAGGACCAGGGTAGATTGGAGGAAACAGAGTGGGTGCAGGCTACCTAAAACTGAAGAATTCAGTGGTCATGCTGGTGTGAACTATCCAGGGGTGGGAAATGAGGTACTGTTCAAGTCAAGTCAAGTTTATTTGTCACATACACATACAAGATGTGCAGTGAAATGAAAGTGGCAATGCCTGCGGATTGTGGAAAAACTACAGAACAGAATAGACCAGAATCGGTATTTATATATTAGGAAAAAAAACAACAATTTTAAAAGGACACAACACAACAGTAAATTAGTACAGTAAATTAGTTCCTGGTGAGATAAGAGTTTACAGTCCTGATGGCCTGTAGGAAGAAACTCCGTCTCATCCTCTCTGTTTTCGCAGCATGACAGTGGAGGCGTTTGCCTGACTGTCGCAGCTGGAACAGTCTGTTGCTGGGGTGGTAGGGGTCCCCCATAATGTTGCTGGCTCTGGATCTGCACCTTCTGATGTATAGGTCCTGCAGGGGGGCGAGTGTAGTTCCCATCGTGCATTTGGCTGAACGCACTACTCTGCAGAGCCTTCCTGTCAAGTGTTAGTAGACAGAAGGTGGTAGTGAGGGGTTGATGCTTGGAGGCTTGTGACCAGTGGTGTGATGCAGGGTTCAATGCTGGCTCCAATATTGTTTGCCACATATATTAACGATGAGAATGTAGGTTAGTTTGCAGATGTCCCCAAAACTGGTGGTGTAGTGGACACGAAGGTTATCTAAGATCATGATGGGAAAGTGATCAAAGGAATGGTAAATGGAATTTCACTTGGACAAGTGAGATGTTCAGCATTTTGGAAAGTTAAACCAAGGCAGGGCCTGTTCATAATGATGCCCACAAAGACTTAATATCTGTGAGCAATATCTCAATAGTTCACAATCTGTTATAAATGGTTATACTTTTTTAACTGAGTTGGATGATCAGCCATGATCATATTGAATGGCGGTGCAGGCTCGAAGGGCCGAATGGCCTACTCCTGCAACTATTTTCTATGTTTGTACTCGTACAGTTTGTGATGTGATCTTGTCAGCATGATTGTTTTTTTTTTTTTCTTCATCATGTTTAGATGTCCATTGGTTAATGTTTTTAAATTTTAAAAGCACCAGGTGGGAGTGACAACTGATAGTGGAAAATTCAAAAAGTTGAAAAATTGTTTCTACTTGTCTGCTGAATTTGTTCAAATCTATTTGAACATCTGATGACAGAGTCAGGCTTGGAAAGATAAGTTACCATGAAATATAGTCTGCCGGCAGACTGTATGTGGCTACTTAGCCGTGGTGGTGATTTGCCTCAGTGGAGGAGGTAAATCACATATTGGAATAAGAATAACATGATACCTGAAGGCAGAAAAAAAGAACTGCAGGCTGGTTTACAAAAAAAGATAGAGTGCTGGAGTAACTCGGAGTCGAACAGCATCTCTGGAGAGCATGGGTAGATGACATTTAGGGTCATGACCACTCTTCAGATTGTTTGTTGGGATTAGGGTTGTTAGAGATGTGGTTCCTCCAGTTTGCATGTGGCCACTCAGCGTGAAGGAACAACACCTTGTTGTAGCTAACAACCCAACGGTATGAACATTCTCCCATTGTAATTAACTACGTAACCTGAAAGTAAGCATGCAGGTAGAGCAAGCAGTGAAGAAACCTTGCTTTGTGATGGCATGTTGGCCTTTATAATAAGAGGAGTTCAGTATTGGAGCAAAGAGGTCTTTCTGCAGTTGTACAAGGCCCTGGTGAGACCACACCTGGAGTATTGTGTGCAGTTTTGGACTCCAAATTTGAGGAAGGACATTCTTGCTATTGAGGGAGTGCAGCGTAGGTTTACAAGGTTAATTCCCGTGATGGCGGGACTATCATTTGTTGAAAGAATGGAGTGACTGGGCTTATATACACTAGAATTTAGAAGGATGAGGGGATCTTATTGAAACATATAATATTTTTAAGGGATTGGACATGCTAGAGGCAGGAAACGTTCCCAATGTGGGGGGAGTCCAGAACCAGGGGCCACAGTTTAAGAATAAGGGGTATTCCATTTAGAACGGAGATGAAGAAAAACGTTTTCACCCGGCGAGTTGTGAATCTGTGGAATTCTCAGAAGGCAGTGGAGGCTGATTCTCTGGATGCTTTCAAGAGAGAGTTAGATAGAGCTCTTGAAGATAGCGGAGTCAAGGGATATGGGGAGAAGGCAGGAACGGGGTACTGATTGTGGATGATCAGCCATGATCACAGTGAATGGTGGTGCTGACTCGAAGGACCGGATGGCCTACTCCTGCACCTACTGTTCCCCTTTCCCTTCTTCCCTCTTATACACTCCCTTCTTTTCTCACCCCTTCTCCCTGTTGCCCCACCTGGACTTGCACCTATATCTCCTCTCCCCTCCCCTCCCCTTTCATGCATATTCCTTCCTCTAACTTCACATTCTGCATTTCTTCAATACCTTTGTTTTACACCTTCTGTCTTTTCATCTCTGGCCTGTGTCCAAACATCTGCCTAGCAAAATCCCTCCTCACTGTATCAACCTATTGCCTGCCCGGCTTTGTCCTGCCCTTCCTCTCTTCTAACTTTCTCCCTCCATCCCCACCCCCGTTCATTCAGTCTGAAGAAGGGTCCTGACCTGAAACATCATCTATCCACTTTACCTGCAGGCCTTTGCTTCCTTATTCCAGTTACTGTTCATTGCTCTGATTCTGTGCACAAAAGGACACAAAGTGCTGGAGTAACTCGGCAGGTCAGGCAGCATCTCTGGAGAATATGGACAGGTGACATTTCGGGTCGAATCCCTTCTTCAGACATTCAATGCAGTTTATTTGCTACTGAAGATAATTCGGAGCAATCTTATAATTTTGTTGTCGCTGATCTCGATCAACAGGCACCCTTTTTTCACACAATGTGGTATGTGGAGCGCGCTGCCGGAGGAGGTAGTTGAGGCAGGTATTATCGCAACTTTTAAGGAACATTTAGACAGGTACATGGATAGGACAGGTTTAGAGGGACATGGCCCAAATGCAGGAAGGTGGGACGAATGTAGATGTGACATGTCGGCTGGTGTGGGCAAGTTGCACCGAAAGGCCTGTTTCCACACTATGACCCTATGATTCTAACTGCTCTGAGCGTTTGGTGGAATTTGTGTGTCTTGTGCTGTGGATACTTTTTATTGGGAGATCATTGCAACTTATTGAGATATAAGGATAAAACAAAAAGCATGTGGCCTCTCTCCCAACTACCAGCCTGATTATGGCAACCAACAGTTTCTACCTATCTGATGATGTTTGCAAAGACATTTGTCTTGAGTGACAAGGCAACTTTTGAACTTTAATCAACAAATCCATTAGATAATCTTCTGGTACACATGCGTGGAGAATAATGCCAGGCTATTTGTATTCTAAAAAATTGCTTTTTACTCTTATTTTGTCATTATTGCAGATGTAGTTGTGAAAGAGAAATAGCCAATTCACTATACTGACTTTCCTATGTAAAATATTTTATTTTAGACAACCAGAGAACTTAAAATTGCCGGAGCAATAGGGACCTGTGTGTCGCTGAACTCCAAAGGCTCTTCAGTATCTGAAAATGTAAGTTGATTTACATGATATGTGTGGCTAAAAATGTCAGCTGGATTTGGGCAGGATGTTTTTGTTATTGGTAATCCAAAGTCTTGTAACTTTCATGGAAAACTTAATAGCACATTATCTATGGAAGAACTTAAGAAACAGAAGCAGGAGTTGCAACCTTGTGCATGCTCTGCAATTGAATAAGATCAGAAAACATTTTCAGAGTCTTCCCACTAAGTCTCAAGAAAAAAGTAATAAAGGCAATGCATAGATTTGGGTAAAATATAATCCTTTCAGACAGCATTTTTTTGCTGAATTTTCTAACCAATGCAAATATTACTTACTTACTTACAGCCTCTGATGCCTCCTGGCATGTAGGGCAGCAACGAAGGTCCTCCACTCAGTAGTGTTAATTCCTTCAGTTGCTGTTTCCATAACATATTTGTTTTACGAGACAGGGTTGTTAGCCCTGTGCTCAACCTCCAACCTGGAGGACCAGTGGATCGCTCCTCGTCTCGCCTCTACCCTTCGACCTGTCCAGCATGGGAGACCCTAACAGGAGACGAATCTCCCGCTGGCATAGCTCTAGGGGTCACTGAGACACACAAGCTCCCCGACCATGACAAGGTTGCAATCCAACGTAAATATAGCTGGACTTAATTATTGAAGATGATCTGAAATATCTAACTTTTGCAGCAGCTTTGATGTTTTCCGGTGATATTTAGTGTGTAAAGATAATTCCAAAGTTCTGTACTTTGGTAACTTTTCATATTCTTTTATTGTTCAAGGAATTGGGTATTGGTGGTACATGCCAGTGGAAAATATGTGGCTTGGATCCCAGCACCACCTTGAGTATCTATTTTGAAGTGGTCAATCAGGTGAGCTGACTGAATATTCTTCCTCGTGTCTAATGCATCCATTTCAGGATGGAAATTTCCTCTGGCCTGGCTGAATTAAATTTCCTTCGGTCTGGCCTCATTACTGGGAAACAGAGTAAATGTTTCAGGTTGAAGACCTTCCATCAGAATTAGACTAGCACTCCATTCCATTCTCCCCATCTCAATTTCCATTGAATATATCTTGATGATATCATTTGTTTTGCTAGTGCATCTGCTGTCTTGTTTTCCATGTTTCAGGATTCCCATCTTTGTTGGCAGGCTCCTTTATATTTGCTTGGCTTTGTATATGTTACAAAACTTGCCTTCAGAGGCGCTGCAATTCTGCCACTGGCCGTGTGCGCGATTTTGGCGCGTTTATGGGGGGGGGGGGGGGGGGGGTTAAAACGTGGTTTTTTCCGACCTGGTCCTGAATTATATTTGTTGGAGTGCAAGATGTTGCTAAAGAATCGTTCCTACGGCCGTTCTGTGTGTTTTTAAAAAAAAAATACACCCGACAAGTTAATCGCTGGAATGATTTTAAAATCAGCTCTGAAGCCGTCAATGCCGAAAACGGGGATGGATTTTATGGAGAACCAGGTAAAAGAAAGTAGTTTATTTTTATGTATAAAAGTGTTTCTTAAGATGTATTTAATTCGCATTTTAAGTTGCGAAACGGTGATTGTTTCCCCCCAAAGAACCGGCAGTGTATTTGCTGCAGATATGGGGGTATAAATTCACCGCAGCCTGAATGTTCCAAATGGTCCCATTCCAGAAAATCCTACTCGCAAGCTAATTTAAATGGCCATTAATTTACAGGTACAGGTGCACAACCTTTTATCCGAAAGCCTTGGGACCAGACACTTTTCATAATTCAGAATTTTTCGGCTTACGGAATGGAAGCTTTTTACGTAGATTTTAACAGCTGGCTCAGTGGTAGAGTGCTCGGCTCGTATCCGCAAGGTCGCGAGTTTACGCCTCGATCCCGGCAGTTACTCCATCGCGAGTTTGAGTCTTCAATGTAGTTTTTTCTTGCAGAATAGGAGAGAATAGGGAGGGTTAGGCTGGGATCACTCTCTGCGAGATGATTTTAGTACAGGAGACAAGTGTAGGAGAGGTGTACTGACTGTGTGGGCAGAACTTTGGAAGTGATTGCCCACCATTCTCAAAAGCCGCTGTGTCTCCCTGTCCCTCCAACTCCAGAGTAATCCGCTCCCCGATGGGCGACAAGTGGCAGTTCACCCACAGCCAGAGCTGCGCCACCCCAAGAACAAGACGTACCTTGCACACCATCAGCTTCTGCCCCTACGGGGAGCGTGTCCCTCTGGAGTTGGAGCGGGGCTGGGCTGGAGTTGCTGATCTGGGACCTCCGTGCTTGCAGTGGGCCTGGGGGTCGGTGTCCCGATGAGGGGCTCAGCTTGGGCTATGGGCGAACTGCCACTTGTCGCCTTAGCGGCCCATCGGGGAGTGGCTTCTGGTGGTCCTGACGTCTCTCAGCTCCTGTCCAGGGGAGTGGCCGGAGACGTCAGGACCAACAGGAACCCGCTCCCCGATGGGCCGCTACAGCGACAAGTGGCAGTTTGCCCACAGCCCGAGCTGCGCCCCCTCATCCGCAACCCCAAGAACAAGACGTACCTTGCACACCATCAGCTTCTGTCCCTACGGGGAGAGTGTTCCTCTGTGGTTGGAACGGGGCTGGGCTGCTGCTGGCTGTGGGTCTCTGGGTTCTCCGTGCTTGCAGTGGGCATGGGGGTCGGTGTCCAGTTGGTCCTGACGTCTCCGGTGACTGGCACTGACCTGCTGGCATCGCCGACGTGAAGACAGTGCAAAGCCCCCACGCCGGTGCAATGGACGGGGAGCTGGAGAGGGGAGGGAAGGGGTCACACACATGGCCGCGAAGCAGAGGGGTGTAGGTGGGGTGAAACTGAAGGGAGCGACAATCTGCTGCTGCCTGCCCGCTGAGTTAAAAGGTTCCCACGCAAGACTCACGATACACTGTGTATCGTGAGTCTACCGTGGGAACCTTTTAACTCAGCGGGCAGGCAGCAGCATATTGTCAATTATTAACCCTCCCGCGCAATATACCCTCACCTTCTCTTTTATGAATGGGGATTTAGTTCCCCTTTCTTCGAGGACCGACCGGAGGTTCCGCTGTCACCTCTGCGAGCCGCCCTCGGTGAACGTCTTCAAGGACCTTTCTTCAAGAACCGAAAAAATATTTGGAGCTTTTCATTATTTGGAATTTCGGAAAAAAGGTTGTGCACCTGTATTAAACATTAAATTCCTTTAATGAGGCGGATGAGGCGTTCCGCACCAGGACATCTGAAATGTCCTCACTATTCAGGGAACGGGGGTTCCCCTCCTCCACCATAAATGAGGCTCGCACCAGGGTCTCCTCCATACCCCGCAACACTGCTCTCTCTCCCCATCCCCGCACTCTCACAACAAGGGCCGAGTCCCCCTAGTCCTCACCTTTCACCCCACCAGCCGTCACATACAAAAAATAATCCTCCGTCAGTTTCGCCACCTCCAACGTGACCCCACTACTCGCCACATCTTCCCATCTCCCCCCATATCTGCCTTCCGCAAAGACCGCTCCCTCCATAACTCCCTTGTCAATTCTTCCCTTCCCTCTCGGTCCACCCCCTCCCCGGGCACTTTCCCTTGCAACCGCAAGAGATGCAACACTTGTCCCTTTACCTCCCCCCTCGACTCCGTTCAAGGACCCAAGCAATCGTTCCAGGTGCGACAGAGGTTTACCTGCATCTCTTCCAACCTCATCTATTGCGTCCGCTGCTCTAGATGTCAGCAGATCTATATCGGTGAGACCAAGCGGAGGTTGGGCGATCGTTTCGCCGAACACCTCCGCTCGGTCCGCAATAACCAAGCTGACCTCCCGGTGGCTCAGCACTTCAACTGCCCCTCCCACTCCGCCTCCGACCTCTCTGTCCTGGGTCTCCTCCATGGCCACAGCGAGCAGCACCGGAAATTGGAGGAAGAGCACCTCATATTCCGTTTGGGGAGTCTACACCCCCGGGGCATGAACATCGAATTCTCCCAATTTTGTTAGTCCTTGCTGTCTCCTCCCCTTCCTCAGCCCCCCTGCTGTCTCCTCCCACCCTCCAGCCTTCTGGCTACTCCTCCTTTTCCCTTTCTTGTCCCCACCTACCCCCACCCCCGATCAGTCTGAAGAAGGGTTTCGGCCCGAAACGTTGCCTATTTCCTTCGCTCCATAGATGCTGCTGCACCCGCTGAGTTTCTCCAGCTTTTCTGTGTAACCTTCGATTCTCCAGCATCTGCAGTTCCCTCTTAAACATTAAATTCCTTCCATTTGGCCTATAAACCCATGACAATGAGATTTAAAAATTATGTTATATTCTGAATTCTTGTGTGACTGTTATTTGGACACTTAGGCTATTTAAAAATGTTAATCTATTCTTAAGAAATGGATAGATGTTTAGATCTAGTAATTGAATTTTGTAATTAGCTACAATTGGGTAACTAACTAATTATATGCTTTAATTTCAAGTCGTCGAAGTAAGATTGCTTCATATTTGTTTCAGAATGCTTCAATCTATAATAACTGATCATTTCTTTCAGTTCTCTTAAATTTTAAGAAAGTTATCGGCCTTTAAATGTTCTCGATCACAGCTTTTGATTTAAGTCAATGAAAAAGCAATAGGGAACAAGATGCCAATTTCTGAGTATGGAAATGGCCATAACTTTTTTAATACTGAAGATATGAAAGTGAATCAGGTGTCAAATTAAACATCGTTTTATGCTTTATCTGATCGGATAAATTAAAGACTTGGTTTTTAAAATCTCAACATTTTGTAACATTGCTACTTTGTACATCCTTTTTCCCTCAACGTAAAATAGGATTCCTCATGTCATGATCAATCCGAATGTTTTCATATACAAAGGACATTTCTCTGCTGTTTCTGCACTTCATCATCAAACATCTTTCTCTTTGCTCCCCTTTCACCATTCCAAACGGATCATTCCTGCCATAAAATTACAATTTTGCCAGCAAATGTCCTTTCCCTTTCCTGGGTCCTAGAACCAGCAACTGCTGTTTTGCTTCCATTCTGAACTCAGTCAGGGTTCCAAACATAGTTTTGGGTGACGCAGTCATTTATTTAGTATTCGGTTCGGTATTTTCTGCTGCACACACATTCCAATTCTCTATCCCACTCCCGTTTGTCCTCTTCCTACTGCAATGTTACAGTTGATCTCAATGAGTGCCCAAGGATCACCTTTTGAGCAGCAACACATAACCCTCTAGTCTTGTCAATGAGTTAAGCAGTTTTACACATTGATTCAGTTACCTTCTTTTATATTTGCTCTAGAACCATATTTTTCTCTATTTAACTTCCTTTTGTGTTGCAGTATGATCCCTTCTGTCTTTTAATTTCTCCTCCATCCACCCTATCTGGGTCCTTTTGTTCTTTCCCACCTTTCTTTGCATCCTAAAGCCTATTTTCACTGTCCTGGTGTCAGTTAGAGGGTCAGTCTTTTGGTTGGACCATGTTTCTGATTTTTGTTTTTTGAACTGTTCAACATGATCTGAATTATTAAGAACTAAATAAAGAACTTGAATGTGCCATCATTGTGTCAACCTGTGCGCTGATCTGCCAGATATGGGGACTGTCCATCGATGAGGGTTACCCCACAAAGCAGAGTAGGTGCCATGCAGTAAGAGGGTGTGAATGCTGCATCCTGAGGCCCTGACCACTAATCACAGCCTTTTGAAGAGCTCTTTAAATATTTCTGATAGTTTAAAAACTGCTCAGGTGGAATCAAATAATTAGAAATGAGTGAAAATCACTTATTTGAAAGCACTTTCAAAGATAGCAAATAATTAAAGAAGTAAAATAAGTAAACCAGGCAGAATCATAGAAAATAGGTGCAGGAGCAGGCCATTCAGCCCCTCGAGCCAGCACCACCATTCAATATGATCTTGGCTGATCTTCCAAAATCAGTACGCCGTTCCTGCCTTCTCCCCATATTCACTGATTCCGTTAGCCCTACGAGCTATATCTAACTATCTTTACCTTCTGAACTGTCTTACCTTCTACCATGGGGTTGGTGGCCTCATTTGACTGATTGAGGATGTTTCCTCCACCAGCTATGCCTAAAAGCAGTGCTCTAATGTTCTGAGGTGAGGGCCAGTGAGAATGTACATTCATTTTTGTTAAGTAAATATTTTCTGTTTAGCAAGATAGATACGAGTTGTAATTTGTCCAAATTTACTCAAAAATATGTCAACTTGAGAGGTTCATGCAAATTACTTGTTCACTCATCACACCGTTCTATAGACCATTATTGAATATACATTAAAGCATTGAAAAGGAAGATTGTATTATGCAACAATGAGACATTGGTGGTTACTGTCTTTTACTAGTGTTGCGATGGTGAAGAATTAGGATATCACAAATAGCAACATAACAACAAATAACAAATGAATACCAAATTCAACATTCAAAGATAGCTTGTATTGTAATGTGTTCATTGTTTAAATCACATTTCATAGTGTCATACAGTGTGAAAACATGCCCTTCGGCCCAACTTGCCATGCAGACCAACGTGCCCCATCTACTCTAGTTCCACCTGCCTGCATTTGGCCCTTATCCCTCTAAACCCATCCTATCTATGTACCTGTGTAAATGTTTCTTACAAATTGTGACAGCACCTGCCTCAACTACCTCATCTGGCAGCCCATTCCATATACATACCAACCATTGTGTTAAAAAAAAAAAAAAGTTGGCATTCAGGTTCCTATTAAATCTTTCCCCCTTCACCTTAAATCTATGCCCTCTGGTACTCGATTCCCCTACTCTGGGTAAAATACATTTACGTTATCTATTGTTCTTATGATCTTGTACACCTCTATAAGATCAACCCTCATCCCTTTGCGCTCCAAGAAAAAAAGTGCTAACCTGCTCAACTTCTCCCTGTAGCTCTGGCCCTTGTTGATGTTGAGTCCTGGCAACATCGTCATAAATCTTCTCTGCACCCTTTCCAGCTTAACAACATCTTTCCTATAACAGGGTGACCAAAACTGAACACAATACTCTAAGTGTGGCCTCACCGATGTCTGGTAAAACTGTAACATGACTTCCCAATTTCTACACTCAATACTCTGACTGATGTGTGTAAAGTGTAAAAAAATATAAAAACTTGTAAAAAATATTGAATTCAGTGATATCTAGTTTCTGTTCAACTAAATTTTGCAGCATAATGCACCAATCCCTCAGGGTGGACGAGGTGCTATTCAGTTTGTCACCCATTACCAGCATTCCAGCAGTCAGAGACGCATTCGAGTTACTACAGTAGCCAGAAAGTAAGTTTGCTGAATGTCTTCCAATATGTGTATTTTGCAGCCTTTTTCATCATGTACAAGTTTTGGATTGTACGACAACTAAATGTTCTGCTTCTCTTTCATTCGGGTACAAAATTAACAAACCTAAAAAGTGGTGTCATTAATAACACCCGCAAAACGAAAAGATATCGATGTCTTCTCTTCATTTTGAAATCTTCTCTAAATGAGCTTTATACAATGAAAGACTGTCCGTTCTGAGAATACATTTTGAATCTGAAAAGGGAAGGATAAAGACTAGTTTAATTTTGTTTTCCAATGTAAGAGTGATGCAATAATACTTGACATTATCACATTTCATTACGGAATCAAAATGATTTGGAACACAGGTGGTGGGGAGGTATTTACTAGGCATTGATTGTGCAGTGAAATGTTGTTTAATACTTGCCTGGATTCTCAGCTGGGCGGATGCACAGAGCCAACTCCAGCATATAGAAGCAGCATTTGATCAGGAGGCATCAGCTGTGCTGATGGCAAGACTGGGTGTTTTCAAAGCTGAGTCTGAAGATGGACCCGATGTGCTTCGTTGGTTGGACAGACAGTTAATCCGACTGGTAAGCCCTTCAGGAACATGATCAACTTGGAAGGACAGCTAATTACATTTAAGATTGAAGCAACCATAAAACTACTAATTACTCTTCCACTTTTTCCATCAGTGTCAGAAATTTGGCCAGTTCCACAAAGATGATTCCAACTCTTTCAAGCTTTCTGAAACATTTTCCCTCTATCCACAGGTAAGTAGAATAGCAAAATGAATTTGTTGGAGAATATTTAAAATTATATTCATAAAATGTAGTCTGGTCTGCAGACTGGCAAAATATGTCAACATATTCTAAAATATTGTTATAGATACATACCATAATACCTTCAGGGAAAAAAAGCTATTTTGTTTAGTTTCTTGATTCAGTCACTCAATTCCCCTGGGTTTACATGGTTGTACCTCGAGCAGTGTGGAATACCCTTCGTAACCAGAAAACAGGGATATGTCAGCAAGGGTTCCTGTTTCTAATCAGCCTGGTGTTGGACTGCAGAATGTGTGTACTAACATTTGTGGGTTAAAAAAGTCTCTGTTCTGATTTAATCCCCTCCTAGAATGGATGAATGGATGACCAATCATGTCCTAGTTCATGGATGAAGAATACAAAGGGTAGTGGGATCCATAACCTTCAGGTGTGATGGCAATAGTTAGCTCTAGTGTCTGCAAGATTATTGAAGGGAGGGAATAGTTCACCTATGATCTATAGAATTACAATATTAATGGTTGCTTAGATTAGGAGTACATCCTCTTCCTCCCCTAATTCAGAAAATCCCAATATCCCAACAAGTTACAAGGAAAGGTTGTTAATGGAAGTATTTTTTAATAAAATGTTGAGGTGAAGGATAGCTTTACTTTTGAGTAAACGTTTTCTCTTTAGCAAGATAGATGCAAGTTTTAATTTCATCAAACTAGGTAGCTTTTTTATCTAGAGCATGAATATATGGCTGAATGGGAGAAGCCAGAGGGTAATGGTGGATGGCTGTTTATCGGGTTGAAGGCAGGTGACTAGTGGGGTGCCTCAGGGATCTGTGTTGGGTCCTTTGTTGTTTGTCATGTACATCAATGATCTGGATGAAGGTGTGGTAAATTGGATTAGTAAGTATGCAGATGATACCAAGAAAGGGGGTGTTGTGGATACTGAAGAGGATTTCCAAAGTCTACAGAGTGATTTAGGCCATTTGGAAAAATGGGCTGAAAGATGGCAGATGGAGTTTAATGCTGATAAATGTGAGGTGCTACACCTTGGCAGGACAAATCAAAATAGGACATACATGGTAAATGGTAGGGAATTGAAGAATACAGTTGAACAGAGGGATCTGGGTATAACCGTGCATAGTTCCTTGAAGGTGGAATCTCATATAGATAGGGTGGTAAAGAAAGCTTTTGGTCTGCTAGCCTTTATAAATCAGAGCATTGAGTATAGAAGCTGGGATGTAATGTTAAAATTGTACAAGGCATTGGTGAGACCAAATCTGGAGTATGGTGTACAATTTTGGTCGCCCAATTATAGGAAGGATGTCAACAAAATAGAGAGAGAGTACAGAGGAGATTTACTAGAATGGTGCCTGGGTTTCAACAACTAAGTTACAGAGATAGGTTGAATAAGTTGGGTCTTTATTCTCTGGAGCGCAGAAGGTTGAGGGGGGACTTGATAGAGGTCTTTAAAATGATGAGAGGGATAGACAGAGTTGATGTGGACAAGCTTTTCCCTTTGAGAATAGGGAGGATTCAAACAAGAGGACATGACTTCAGAATTAAGGGACAGAAGTTTAGGGGTAATATGAGGGGGAACTTCTTTACTCAGAGAGTGGTAGTGGTGTGGAATGAGCTTCCAGTGGAAGTGGTGGAGGCAAGTTCATTGGTATCATTTAAAAATAAATTGGATAGGCATATGGATGAGAAGGGAATGGAGGGTTATGGTATGAGTGCAGGCAGGTGGGACTAAGGGGAAAAAACATTTGTTCGGCACGGACTTGTAGGGCCGAGATGGCCTGTTTCCGTGCTGTAATTGTTATATGGTTATATTCAGTATGTGATGAGTGATTTTATGTTGCCATTTTAGTTCATGTTCCATCTGCGAAGATCCCCTTTCCTTCAAGTTTTCAATAATAGTCCTGATGAATCATCATACTACCGTCATCATTTCATGAGACAAGACCTGACGCAGTCACTGATCATGATTCAGCCTGTTCTCTACTCTTATTCTTTCTATGGACCCCCTGAGGTGAGGTTTTGTCACAAATTAGAAATCTTGAATGACTGATTGTTGGAGAGTTTATAAACAAAAAGTCTCTTATTTCATCAGCTAATTCAGAGACTTTTATGTGGCACATTTTAAAAATAAGTTGAGTGGCTCGTTAGTAGTTTTACCTGGTCTGAGTTGGAGCAATGTATAACTGACCTCAACTTCTGGATGGTTAAAGAATAAATTGCAGATGTTCTTTATCCTGATTCCTGTCCAGCCACTTTTACTGGAACTGCATGAGCATTGATGAATGGTTTTGAATCGATCAGGATAGATAGGAAAATATGAAGGGTCAGTCAGTCATTTAATCCTTCAAATTCATGCCACCATTCACTGACAATTGCCTATAACTCTTAATATCTTGCGGTTAACAAAAAATTGTTCAGGCTTGATTTTGACCATTAGCCCAGCACAAGATGTCATTTGGGGGAAGATTTTCAAACATTTTCAAACATTCACAATCGGTATGCAGAAGTACCTTCTTATTTCCTAGATCATGCTTGGGGATATGTGTGCTATTCTGCATAAATATCATAGGTATTTGAATGAATTAATATGTTTATTCACATACAAGGGATCTGCCTTGGTGCTCCGCCCGCAGCATTGTGTAGCATTGGTTATCTTTTTCGTAAGTAATGGCAAACGTTTATTCATCTTTCCCTCAGCCCGTGCTTTTAGACAGTGGCAGCATCTTACCAGACTGAATAGTCCTCATGGACACTTTCTTCCAGATTGTCATCTACCATGGAGAGGTCAGTGTTTAAGGATGGAAAATTCAGAAACATTATACCTATACTAATTGATTTATTGTGCTTACTTTAATGGTTTGGGATTAATGATGCTCATTAAATAATCTTATTTATTGAAAGGTCTTTTATTCAGCTTCAAGAACAATGCATTAAATATATTTATTAATTTTGTTCAACTTTTTGCAAAGCTGTTTTCATCTAGTAATCATAAATCTCATTTCATTAAAACCTTTCCAAGTTGTCCAAAAGCTAAAAATAGAATAAAACTTATTACCTTTTAAACTCTATTCATTACCAGAGCCAGGATTTTGCCATAAATGCCATGTGCCTTTTTTAATGATTTCAGGAAGATAATGCCTTTTTCACGATTGAGTGCCCAAATCAGCCTTTTTTGCTGTTTTAACGTAACTTACAAGAAAATTTACACCACCTGGGCGAAACCCGGCTGTAAGTGGTGATTGGGGAGGAGTAGATGGGGAAGGGTCCAGTCTTTTCAAACTGGAGTCAAACTGTGAGTAGGTGTGAAGTGTCAGTTGGGGTTACTAGGGTTAGGTTTCTGTTTATCGAAACTGCAGTAGAACTCGTTCAGGTCGTTGGTCAGCTAACGATTGTCCAAGGAGCGGGGGGGGGGGGGGTTTCCTCTTGTAGCTTGTGATTTCTTGCAAGCCCTTCCACACTGAAGAAGTAATTTACTGAGAACTTGCTCTTCAACCTTTCCTTGGCAGCTCTGATTCCCCTTCTTAGCTTGTACTTGGCGTGCCTGTAGAGATCTGCATCTCCGCTCCTCTAGATCTACCCCAGCAGTAAAAATGCCTAAAGTCAAGTCAACGCCTTGTAAAAAACTGAACGGGAGTGATATATTCTCTGCAGACAACTGTGTGCTGTTTTGCAATGCATGTGAGAAAGCAGTGAATCATGAGAAAAATATTTCATCTCCATGCATGTAGAAACAGTTAAACACAAGTTGAAGGCAGAGAAACAGAAGGTAGGAAACACGCAAGCTTGTCTCCTCACTACATTTACTGCTGGCTCCAATAGCAAATCTGAGTTTGAGTGATCTGTGCAACGCATTCATTGATGCTGGAATTCCACTGGAAATTGGAAAACAAATCTCTCAGAGGTTTTTTAGGGAAATACACAAAGGAACATATACCAAGCGAGTCATCATTACGGAAAAATTATGTTGACAGCAACTACAACATTGTTGTGCAGAAGATTAGAGATGAAGTTGCATGCAACAGAATATGGATCTCAGTAGACGAGATAACTGATGCTACGGGAAGATTTGTTGCCAATGTGGTCATTGGTACACTGGAGGCAGGTCAACCATCAAAGGAGTATTTCTTGACATTGGAAGTATTGGAGAAGTCAAAACGCACAACTATTGCTCAGTTTTTACATCTTCACTTGCTGTACTTTGTACGTAAAGTTCCTGGCGATGTAGGTGAAGACATAAAAGGAAAATGTGCGAGGGTGATTTTAGCTAAAAAAGATCTTGAAGAAATACAAATATCTGAAGTTCTCAAAGGTAGTTGGAATGCACAAGATATTGGCATGAATGTAGAGTTTGTAGCTTGTTTCGGGTATGCACCAGTGACCTCAGCTGCGGTAGAAAGAAGTTTTTCACAACTGTAGCATATTCTGTCTGACCGATGGCATAGTTTAACACCAGATAATTTGAAAAAATGCTGGTAGTTATGTGCAACTTTGGTCATTTAATGTAGTATACCTTTATAATTATAATTTTAACCATATTTTGGTGGTTGAAATAAATGCCTTTTTATGCTTTTTTTTGGTCGATAAATGCCTTTTTTGTTCCTTTTTTGTAATTTTTTTTTGCCTGCCTATTTCAGAGGTTTTTAGCGCCTAAACATCCTGGCTCTAGTCATTACCTTTCAAACCTTATTAACCATAAAGTCAAAACTTTGGGGATCGGCATATTTTGTAGTCTTTGCAAATACTATTTGATATACAAAAAAAGCACACACTGAGGAAAATCCCTTTGAATTAATTTAGCTGAGCAACCTGAAAGCATTAGTAATCTTTAGTTTAGACAATATGAAAGTAGTCCAGAGAAACCATCCCTTGAAAGTTGTATTTTACTGAATGGACTATTTTATATAACAACATGATTCAAAAGTTCAAATTGAATAAAGATAATTTTCTTAATTTATAAATGCACTTGGGGCAACATTGGAATAAAATGCTTGATGAAATATTATTGTCAGAAGCTTATGAGATTTATACCTTCTGGTGCTGAAATGCTTGTCTCATGATACAGAGCAAAGTGACAAGCCCAAAACTCAATCAGCTAGAATATCACATATTCCTGAGGCATGTAGAATAATAAAGGCTGATTAATGATTATATTTACATTTTATTTAGATTGTAGCATTAATCCATATAAATCCTTTGAGTATAACTAGTTGTTTTAAACTGCATAGATTGAACGTTATTATGATTTATAAAGAATAGCTAAAACCATTTTGTTAATAAATCAAGTTATGTCCTTTTAAATATTGAACCAATTAAAAGTACTATTTCTTTGTTTTCAGATGTTGCAATTGAAAGATTATTGAGGGAAAAGTGATAAGTAATTAAAATAAATTTGCCGTGAATATTTAATTCAGTTTTTATTCTTTTTCTAAGACCATTTCTCAATGGCGGAAAGCTGGATATCAGGACATGCAAGAGTATGAAAACTTCAAACAGCTTCTGCAAGCTCCACTGGATGATGCACAGGAAATACTGCAGACTCGATTCCCAATGCCACGTTATGTTGACACAGAACATGGAGGGAGTCAGGTACCTACGTTTTTCAACATTCAACGTAAAAGATTCCTCTTCGTAGAAACGCTGAAATAAATCTTTGGTAGAGGTTTCAATTACATTACATTCAATTACATTACATTCTCTTCTAGCTAACCAACAATGCCCATTTATAACATTGTCTGTACTAGCTGCTATTAGTTTAGAGATACAGCGCGGAAACAGGCCCTTCAGCCCACCAAGTCCGCGCTGCCCAGCGATCCCCGCACATTAACACTATCCTACACACACTAGGGACAATTTACACTTATACCAAGCCAACTAACCTACAAACCTGTACATATTTGGAGTGTGGGACTGTGCCACTGCTGCTTACTGTAACATTATAAGTTTACAGGAACAACTTTTAGCCAGAAACCTTTATAGCAAAGGCTCTTAAAATTCTCATTGTCCGAAACTTAATGGAGTTTTGCAACTTAAAAGGAGAAGAAACAAATGTGTTTTATGTTGATGGTGATTGGCTTTCTCTTTTTAAGGCTCGATTTCTTCTATCAAAAGTGAACCCGCACTTCCGGTGGCTGCTATGAAGCAGTGAAGGCAGCTGCACTGAGCTCTCCCCCAGACAAATCGTGTTTAAAGTCGACTCCCATGCCAGGAACGAGTTAAAAATTCTTGTCGGGTTTGCTGAGCGTCGGGAGTGTTGACTCCATCAAACAATACTGGTGGTTTTGGGATTTAAAACGATCTTATCATAAAAACTGGATGAGAAAGAGAAGAGGTCAGAGAGGACCCAGGAAAACTACAATCAGTCTCCAGCTCCAAAAAGCTCTGGATGAGCTTGAAACTACCCCTGAACCCTCGTTTGAAAGTCTGGAAGAGGAGTTGGATCCTCAACAATCTACAAGCGATATGGCTGCGAGAAGTGATATAAAGGAGAAAGAAATGAAAAGCTGGGAAGAAACGGTAAGAGCTAATATTCTTAAAGAGATTAGTAAAGATCTTCAGCAGCAATTTGCCAAAATGAATTCTACAATTCAGAATAACTTCTCCACTATGGAGGGCAATCTTGCTATGAAAATTGATAAGAGCTGTGGCGAAGTAAAAGAGCTTTATGTAGCCCTGAAACAGCAGTTTAAAGATTTGGAGTCCAACACAGCGAAAGAAATGGAAAGTATGCGGAGAGAGTATAACAACAAATATGACATCCTGCTGAAGCAATTAACTGACACGGAAAAATTGATGGAAGAAATGGAGGGTGAGATGGAACAGATGAGCCAAGAGATAACAGGTCTGAAAAAACAACACGATACGAATTGGCAGTTTACGAATAAATTGAATGAGAAATGTCAAGATTTAGAGGCCAGGTCTAGGAGACAAAATCTGAGACTTGTAGGAATTAAAGAGGGTGCAGAACACACCCTTCAAATGCGTGATTTTATTACTAATCTACTTAAAGATGTTTTCAAACTTCCTGAAAAACCAAAGATAGATCTGGCTCATCGAGTGGGTCGTCTCCAAAAACACGATAATGCTAAACCAAGGCAAATTATTGTAAAGTTTCTAGATATTTCAACTGTGGAAACTCTATTAAAGAAGATAAAATATGGAGAAAACCTTACATTCGCTGACAATATCATAAGATTCTACAGGGATTACCCTCGGGAAATTCTGGCAAAAAGACGCGAGTTTAAAACTGCAAGCAGTGTTTTATATGGACATTCTGAAGTTCGTTATGGCGTGATCTATCCAGCAAAAATGTTAATTACTTTTAAGGGCAAGCAACGCTCATTCAACGACCCGGACGCTGCCTGCAAATACGCCAAGGAGATATTAAACAAAATTCAATCGGGATCAGATTAATTGACAATTTGTCAAGAAACCGTTTTTTCTGTTCAAATTAAACCACTCGAAACCTTCAGACAACTACCAGACAGTCTTATCTGCAAAGAATGTGCTATTTAATAACACGGCCGAACTAATCTTCTGAACTGAAAGCACATAGGAACTTTCAAGGCTGCAAGCACATCATCTCTGAAGCACGGAAAACTATGAGACTGTTGCCTTTTGAAATGGCCATGATAAGAGGCTTCTGTTTCACACTATATGACCTATTACTTACATATATAACTAACTAACTAATTAACCAATTACGCACAATATACTCAACCAACGTTAAAGGCGTAATGTCCTATACTAACACAATTCACTATATAGCAAGAAGGGTGGGGGAGGTTAGACATATATTTTAATTACTAAATACTAATAATGAATTAACTAACATACAGGTAAATGAAAAGTGTAATTTTTGATGAGGTATTTTAACCCATCATTATTTTTATTTTAAGCCAAATCTTCTAACTTACCTTTTATTTTATTCTATTTTAAACTGCTCAGCGATGACCTGATATGATAAGTTTGGTAACAATTAGAGGGAACCGACTAACGTTGGGTCAAATTCTAACAGGGGGATAGGGCCCAGTGCATAATTTCATCGACGGAGGTCAAATTTAAAACAAACCTAGCCACCTTAGGTGGCTTTTTTGTAATTTATCGCTTTTTTGATAAATTACATTCACTTTTTTTGTTTATTCACAATTATGTGTTGCAGGATCTAAGTATTTTTATGTACACTTTATTTTATGTTTTTTTCTTCCCCTCAATTATGTTTAATAATGTCAGGAGATGTAGAACTACTGTAGAAATTATGAAGGACAACTCTGGATTCGGGATTCTGAGGTACTTGGCTGCATCACATGAAGCATACAGTCTGGTAATAATAGCCAATGCAAGATAATAGTTGAACAAATACCGGAGGTCTCACCTTCTGTAGTTGGAACATCAGAGGTGCGAATGAGCCAATTAAAAGAGGTAAAATTCTGGCACAATTAAAATCATTAAATATGGATATTGCGTTCCTACAAGAGACACATTTGAAACAACAAACTCAGATCAGATTAAGGGCAAATTGGATAGGTCAAACCTATTACTCCTCATTCACCTCCAAAGCAAGAGGCACGGCCATTATAATTCGGAAGGGCATACCTTTTAAATTAAAGAATTCCATATCTGATAAAGAGGGAAGATATGTTATAGTCACAGGAGAAATTTACAATACACCATTAACTATGATAAATATTTACGCGCCTAATTTTGATAACCCACAATTTTTTAGGAAAATAATAGATTTAATCGCAGAGCATAATTTTCAAAATATAATAATGGGGGGAGATTTCAATTGTGTTATAGATCCATATTTAGATAAATCGATAAAGCTAGGGAAGCGTCTTGTTAAAACCAAGACCTGTGAATTTTTAAATACTTATATAAAAAATAATAACATAGCTGATGTTTGGAGAATAGCAAATCCAAGTGGTAGGGAATACTCATTTTATTCATCAGTTCACAAAACTTATTCGCGAATTGACTATTTCTTACTGGACACAAAATTGATCCCGTATACGAATGAACCATCATATCATAATAGTATTATTTCTGATCACTCACCATTGACTTTTATACTTAAAATTGAGGGAATGCCGAGTATAAAGCCTTTTTGGAGGTTCAATGCACACATATTAAATAACCCGCAGGGTTATGAGTATATAAAAGAACAAACAAAACTTTTTTTCGAAACAAATGACACACCGGGTATTTCTGCACCGCTATTATGGGAGACCTTTAAGGCATATATTCGCGGTGTCATAATCTCTTACCAAAGTTTTCAAAATAAGGAAAATAAAAGAGAACTTCAGCGGATAGAACAGAAGATAAAATTACTAGAACTGGACAATGCAACTGACCCAACCATAAATAAACATAATAAGATAACTTTACTAAAATATAAAGTCAATAGAATATTATCGGCTAGAGTAATAAGAGTATTCCAAATTACAAAACAAGCACACTTCGAATTTGGGGATAAGCCACATAAACTGCTTGCGAGGCAACTGAAGCAACGAGAAAAGGAAAAAACTATTACAAAAATTAAATCGGACAATGGTGAGTTGCTAACATTGCCTAAGGATATTAATAAGAGGTTTGCCCAATTTTATCATAATTTATACACATCCAAAATAAAGACAGATGTAAGTAAAATTACAAATTTTTTAGATAATTGCAAGCTCCCAAAATTGGGTAGTTTAGAACAAGAGCAATTAGGAGCACGGATTACTAGTGAAGAAATAAAACAAATAATAAACTCATTGAAAAATGGGAAGACCCCAGGACCAGATGGCTTTAGTAATGAATTTTATAAAAGATTTCAGGAGTCTATTGTACCAAGATTATTTAATTTATACACGCAGGCTTATACTGAAAATAAACTACCAGAAACCCTAGCAGAAGCAACAATAACGCTTATACCAAAAAAAGATAAAGATTTAGAAGAGCCTGGTTCTTATAGAGCTATATCACTTCTAAATACGGATCAGAAAATTTTAGCAAAGATTCTAGCTAGAAGGCTAAATAATTATATTAACAATTTAATAAATACGGATCAAACGGGATTTATACCCAAAAGACAATCATTTAATAATTTGAGAAGGCTTTTTAATATAATGTACTCTCATAAGAAGGACAATGAAGATATCTCAGTGGTCACGTTGGATGCAGAGAAGGCATTTGATCAAGTAGAATGGCAGTATTTATACAAGGTACTCCAAAAATTTAATATGGGAGAGAATTTTATCAGATGGATTAAACTACTTTATGACAGACCTACGGCAAGAATATTAACTAACAATACACTATCTCCAAAATTTTACTTATCAAGGGGTAATAGGCAAGGGTGTGCCTTATCACCATTTCTATTTGCCCTTATGATAGAACCGTTGGCCGAAAGGATTAGAAATCACCCGAATATTCACGGATATAACAGCAAGGACTCAAAGAATAAAATTTCATTATACGCGGATGATATCCTTTTATATATTACTAATACACAAACGAGTATACCCACCTTATTAACACTAATTGAGGAATTCGGCTCTTTTTCAGGATACAGAATAAATTGGAATAAAAGCGAAATTATGTCTTTAAAACCACAGGATTCGAGACACTTACTAAAATTCCCCTTCAAAATTGCAACAGAAAAATTCAAGTACCTGGGTATTCAAATTACGAGAAGACACAAATCATTATTTAGTGCCAATTTTATACCACTATTAAATAAACTGAATGATACGATTAAATTTTGGAAAACGCTTCCACTCTCATTGATAGGCAGAATTAACGCTATAAAAATGACTTTCCTACCACAATTAATATATTTGTTTCAAGCAATTCCAATATATATTCCAAAATATTTTTTCAAAAAATTAGATTCCACTATCACTAATTTTATATGGGACTACAGAACACATAGAATTCAACGAAAGCATTTGTGCAAATCTAAAGAAGTGGGGGGTTTATCATTACCTAACTTTATATATTACTACTGGGCAGTGCATATTAAGAACATAATATACTGGCTAGATAGTTCCACTCAGCAGTTGGAGTGGATAAGAATGGAGAAAGAGGAGTGCTATCCGCACGATATAGGAACGATCCTGCTCTCACCGATAAAATTGAATAGTATAATATATAAGAAGAACCCAATTATTCACAATATAATAAGAATTTGGAAACAAATAAAAGCATCCTTGAAATTAAATAATTTATCAGTACTAACCCCACTACTGAACAACCCCGCATTCAAACCTTCTCTCATCGACAACACATATCAACAATGGGATAGACTGGGGATTAGGAAAGTAGGGGACATGTATGAAGTGGGCAAACTGTTATCATTTCAACAATTAAAATTAAAATTTAAATTGAAGGATAATCAATATTTTAAATATATACAGGTATGTGACTTTATGAAGAAACATACACATAGATTTCAAACTATATTTTTAGATCCTTTAGAAGAAGCAATGAATATTAAGGCTGATTCACAAAAATTAATATCATACTTTTATAATAATATATTAAATAGAGAATCACCCTCAACAGAAGCATTAAGGGAAGATTGGGAACAAGAGCTAATGACAAAGATCTCGAAGGATAGATGGGAAAAATATTTGATGAACACACATAACTGTTCTATTAATGCAAGACACAATTTAATTCAATTCAAATTATTACATAGACTATATTACTCAAAAACGAGGTTGAACAAATTTTATCCAAACGTCTCTCCCAGATGCGATAAATGTTTGTTTCAAAACGCTAATATAACACACTCATTTGTTGGATGTACAAAGTTGAATAAATTTTGGAGTGATATATTTGATATATTTACAAAGATTTTCAAGTCAAGAATAGAACCCAAAACGGAATGGATTATATTTGGAATAATAGGAGAAGATACCAATTTAAATAAAGATCAAAATGTTTTTTTTAATTATGGGTTAATAATTGGAAAGAAATTGATACTTAAATTTTGGAAAAGTACAACCACACCAACTGTTAAAATGTGGATTAGGAATATGATGGACATAGCACGCCTTGAAGAAATGAGACTCCGACTAATAGATAAATATGACCAATTCTTAAAGAGTTGGTCTCCTTTCATCGACTTTTTGGAATCATGTGATGCAGCGGTGCCGTAAGGATTGCCGATTTCAGTTCATGACGCGGATAGAGCTACATCTCCGAATACAGATTTGAAAAATTCTCTTTTAAGGGGCCTTCCCTTCTATTTCTACTCTCCTCTTTCTCTCTTCCTTTTTTTATTTTTTATATACACACTTCACGTTTTTCTACTCTCTGCCATCTATTTTTCCACTTTTTCCCCTTTCTATTGCTTTCTTTTTCTTGATCTGCTTACTTTTTTCTTATAACATAAAACTAGAGGTTGTACATAGAATGGATTACGGTATTACATAGTTGGCACCTAAAATTAGGCGCCACTGTACTGTTTTGTGCTGTATTAACTTCTAATAAAATAAACAAAAAAAAAAAAAAAAAAAAAAAAAAAAAAAAAAAAAAGTGAACCCATCACAGACTCATAATAATATGTATGCTTGTGGACAGGTTGGTATTCTCTGGAAAGGCACTTTTACTGGTTAATATACACCCAACAAACCCAAAAGTTTTATTTTGTGTTCTCACTTTCTTTACTATGTATGTCACTATCGTTAAGTAATTTACAAGATGAACTAGCCAATTGGTTTCAAAATTAGCTTGATGGAAGGAGACGGTGTGGTCGGGAAGTTTTGCTTTTCAAATTCGGATTGGTGCTGGGTCCACCGTTGTCTGTCATGGATATTAACTATTTGGTTGAGATTGCAGTTGGCATGGATAGAAAATGTGTCAATAACTCCCAAATTGGTGGTGTCTTGGACATTTAACAGGGTCGTCAAAAGCTGCATCAAGATCAGATAGGAAAGTGATTTGAACCAGTATTAAATACAGTTCTGGTCACCATACTATGGAAAGAATGTGACTAAACTGAAGGGGGTGCAGAAAAGAGTCATAAGGATGTTGCCAGGTTTGGACAGCTTGGGTATCACGACTAGATTGGTTGAGTATTTTTCCTGATGTGAAGGAGGCTGAGGTTTGACCTTACAAAGGCTTATAAAATCGTGAGGGGCCTTAATACGACAGGCTGTCACAGTTTTTTGTTTGAAACTAGAAGGCACAGGTTTAAGATTTAAAGGAGACCAAAGAGGCACATGTTTCCATACAGTGTTTAAAGAGGTTTACCTGCATCTCTTCGACCCAAGCAATCGTTCCAGGTGCGACAGAGGTTTACCTGCATCTCTTCCAACCTCATCTATTGCGTCTGCTGCT
The DNA here is from genome assembly GCF_028641065.1 of Leucoraja erinaceus. NCBI lineage: Eukaryota > Metazoa > Chordata > Chondrichthyes > Rajiformes > Rajidae > Leucoraja > Leucoraja erinaceus. Next base: position 9,393 of record NW_026576779.1, on the reverse strand, counting down.
CTAGATGTCAGCAGATCTATATCGGTGAGACCAAGCGGAGGTTGGCGATCGTTTCGCCGAACACCTCCGCTCGGTCCGCAATAACCAAGCTGACCTCCCGGTGGCTCAGCACTTCAACTCCCCCTCCCACTCCGTCTCCGACCTCTCTGTCCTGGGTCTCCTCCATGGCCACAGCGAGCAGCACCGGAAATTGGAGGAACAGCACCTCATTTTCCGTTCGGGGAGTCTGCATCCCGGGGGCATGAACATCGAATTCTCCCAATTTTGTTAGTCCTTGCTGTCTCCTCCCCTTCCTCAGCCCCCCTGCTGTCTCCTCCCATCCCTCAGCCTTCGGGCTACTCCTCCTTTTCCCTTTCTTGTCCCCACCCACCCCCGCCCCCGATCAGTCTGAAGAAGGGTTTCGGCCCGAAACGTTGCCTATTTCCTTCGCTCCATAGATGCTGCTGCACCCGCTGAGTTTCTCCAGCTTTTTTGTGTAACCATGTTTCCATACAAATGGGGTTGGGTATAGGGAATGAGCTGCTGGAGGAAGTGGTAATGCCGGGTAGAATTACAACATACAAAATACATTTGGACAGGTTTGTGAATAGAAGTTTGGAGGGATCTGGGTCAAATGCAGGCAAACAGGACCAGTCAAGGAAGACAGCTTTGTTGGCATGGACAGGTTGGGCTGAGGACTTGTTTCAGTGTTGTATGACCCTACAACAGTCTTTTTGATTTTTAAATGGGAATAAAGGGTGCAGATTATTACCCTGATCTGGTTTCAGTTGGTCTGTAAGACAGTATTTAGTAATTGGCCATGCAGACAGAGGGGAGAAAATGATTCACAACTCCACCTCAGTATCCACCAAACTGCACTTAAAAAGTGTGCATGGTGTGTTATGTAATGCGGGACGATTTGTATATTGGGTTTGCATTTTGCTAGTCAGCTGATCACAATTCACACATGAATAACAACCAATTGTATTAGATACGAGAGACCTGTGAAAATGCACTTTAGCATGAGTGTGTTTCGTTAAAATTTGTGAAAATCGTAAATTTGAATCTGTCGTGTCACATCTATTTTAAGTGACTGCAACGTTTTTGCCATTGACTTGCCAAAATAAAGTCCAATTGCTTAGTAATTAATAGTAATCTAAGACTGAATGTAAAACAGTGCTGCTTCTATTGCTAGATAACAAATGATTAAAATACATTGTTGCCTATTGAACTGTTACAGAAACTATATTAATGGAAATTAGTAGTAGCAGAAAAGTGTCCAAATACTTTTTAATTAAAGAGAAATAAAAATCAACTATGCAGAAATTAATTTGACATTGAGCTGAAGCAGATTATGTGAAGCAATTGTTGTATTTAGGTATAATGGATTATTTAATAGTAGCTGATAATAAGTTAATTTTTATGCATTCTTCAGGAATCTGGAGCACCAATCCTGACTGATGATGTTAGCCTTCAGGTCTTTATGGACCATCTAAAAAAGTTAGCTGTATCTAGTTCATCATAAATCAAGCTGGTGCAGAAGCGCACAGGAAAATAGTGAATTCATGTCAAATTTTGTTTTGAATTATGACTGCCTTGCATTCATTGTCGCATCTTGCTTGTGGGTGGATTTCCTAATTTGATTTTGTTTCATTTCATTCCAAACTACTGCATTCCTATTTGTGAAAATGTTTTCTTCTTACGTCCTGTAATCTTTAATTTATCATTCGATCACTGTCTTTTATATACATGTTCAATGCTATTAATAAATGAACTTAAATATATTGACAATGACTCTGTGTAAATTAAAAAATTATTTAACCATATAACAATTACAGCACGGAAACAGGCCATCTCGGCCCTACAACTCCATGCCGAACTATATTTACATAATATTTTTCCTTAGTCTGATGAATTTGTAACATGGCTTCTTTTAGATTATTTTTTCATAAAAATAGCCTTGAAAGTCAAACAACAAGACAATTTAATTGCAAACAATGTGCAAATTAAAGTCTGGTATTTATACCAACATCCTGAACCTGGTGGATCATCACCACAAAAAAGGGAGATTTCTTTGGGTACAGGATGTTACCAACTAGATTTCAATAAACTGTCTGCTGAAATATATAGAAATTAGATTTTTTTTAATATAGCCCTTAATTCTGATAATGGGTTTTATTCCTAGTGTCTTGAATCCTTGTGTAAACTTAAATATTTTGATTTGTTTCAGTTCTGACTGCAACAAGTTTGTACTTGTGAATATAGTGTGCACTTCTAACATTTGTGCTGTTTTTTATTTAGTTTGGAAAAGTTCACAAGAACCTGATGTTTATAGAATCTTCACAAAACTGTTGGTTCATCCACACATCTTTCCACATGGAAATTTCCACTTCTCCAGGCAGATTGTTCCAACACCTATGGTTTTGTTTTTTAAACTTGCTTAATAAATCTCCTCTTCTCACCTTAAAACGATGCCCTCTGGTATTTTGACATTTTCACACTGGGAAAGTAGACTGACTCCACCCTATCTATCTCCACTGAACTTTATATGTTTCCATCTGGTTGCCCATCAGATCCGAAGAAAACAATTCAAATTTGTCTAACCTCTCCTTACAGCCAATAATCTGATCCAGATACTGAAGAAGAGTCTCGACCCAAAACATCACCCATTCCTTCACTCCAGAGATGCTTCCTGTCACGCTGAGATACTCCAGAGTTTTGTGTCGACCATCCACTTGAACCTCCAAAACCCCTACATCCTTCCTGTAATGAAGTGATCAGGACTGTACATGGTACTCCAAAATGACATCACTAAAGGTTAATAAAGCTGCAACATGACTTCCCTACTTTAATACTCAACATCTTGAACGATGAAGGCAAATATGCCATATGCCTTCTTTACCACTTCTTTCCCTTGTATTGTCACTTTCAAGATAGCACTGTACATCAATACAGTACTACGGGTCATAGAAACATAGAAATTAGGTGCAGGAGTAGGCCATTCGGCCCTTCGAGCCTGCATCGCTATTCAATATGATCATGGCTGATCATCCAACTCAGTATCCCGTACCTGCCTTCTCTCCATACCCCCTGATCCCCTTAGCCACAAGGGCCACATCTAACTCCCTCTTAAATATAGCCAATGAACTGGCCTCAACTACCCTCTGTGGCAGAGAGTTCCAGAGATTCACCACTCTCTGTGTGAAAAAAGTTCTTCTCACCTCGGTTTTAAAGGATTTCCCCCTTATCCTTAAGCTGTGACCCCTTGTCCTGGACTTCCCTAACATCGGGAACAATCTTCCTGCATCTAGCCTGTCCAACCCCTTAAGAATTTTGTAAGTTTCTATAAGATCCCCTCTCAATCTCCTAAATTCTAGAGAGTATAAACCAAGTCTATCCAGTCTTTCTTCATAAGACAGTCCTGACATCCCAGGAATCAGTCTGGTGAACCGTCTCTGCACTCCCTCTATGGCAATAATGTCCTTCCTCAGATTTGGAGACCAAAACTGTACGCAATACTCCAGGTGTGGTCTCACCAAGACCCTGTACAACTGCAGTAGAACCTCCCTGCTCCTATACTCAAATCCTTTTGCAATGAAAGCTAACATACCATTTGCTTTCTTTACTGCCTGCTGCACCTGCATGCCTGGGTCCTGCCATTAACAGTGTAGTTTCCTCTTGCATTTGACCTCCCAAAATACAACGCCTCATATTGGTATGGATTAAACACCTGCAATTTCTCTGCCAAATGTCCAACAAATCTATATCCTGCTGTATCCTTTGACAACTTTCCTCACTATTCACAATTCCTCATTTTTTTGGAAACTTGTCAATAAGCCCACTTTTTTGTTTCATCCAAATAATTTATATAGAGGTTGTAGAGTCATACAGCATGGAAACAGGCCCTTCAGCCCAAATCATCCATGCCAACCAAAATGCCCCATCTAAGTAGTCCCATTTGCCCGTGCCTGGCCCACATTGCTATAGACCCACCCCAACCACGAACCTGTCCAAGTGTCCCCCCCGGGTTCCCATCAATCCTGCCCTCACCTTAACCCATCTCCCCCCGTGGGGTCTCGACTCATAATGTCACCCATTCCTTCTCTCCATAGATGCTGCCTGTCCTGCTGAGTTTCTCCAGCTTTTTGTGTCTATAGTGTAAATCAGCATCTGCAGTCCTTCTTTGATACTCCCCCTGTTCTTGATTCCCCTACCATGGGTAAAAGAGCCATATTCATCCTATCCATTCCTCTCATGATTTTATACACCTCTAAGATCACCTCTAGAACTTTAATGGACAGTGGATGTTTGAGAAAATTGAATTGTGGGCCTACACAGAATGTCTTTGGCCCATCTTACCCATGCCAACCATGTTGTCTAACCCAGCTAGTTCCTCTCTCAAGTAACAGAGACCCTGCCACTGATCCTGTTGCAGCACCACAGGTCGCAGGTATCCCTCCACAACTATCCCGTCTTCTATCCAGGACTAATCCAGTCTACAGATCATCATGAATCCTATGTGCTGGATCAGCCTACCATGAGGATCTTGCTGAAATATTACTGAAGGTCCATATAAGCAACATCCAGTGCCCTCATCAATCAGGTTCTGAAGACATGACCTCCTCTGCACAATGCCACACTGACTGTATAAATCTTATCCCTAAGAATCTTCTCCAGTAATTTCCCTACCACTGATGTAAAGTTCTCTAGACTATTATCTGTTGCCCCTCTTAAACAATGAAGCAACATGGGATATACTTCAGTCCTTTGGGATCTCACCTGTAACTAAAGCAGATACAAAGATCCCTTTGAAGTTCCCAGCTATCTCCACTCATGCCTCCTTCAATAGCCTGGGAAAGATCTGGCCAATCGCTGTTGTTTTAGCCACCTTAATGTTCTTCAGCCATGATCACATTGAATAGCGGTGCTGGCTCGAAGGGCCGAATGGCCTACTCCTGCACCTATTGTCTATTGACCCAACGTTCAAGATTATCATCCCCCCCCCCCCCCCCCCCCAGATTTGACCGTGGTCCACATACTTCTCTTTGGTGAACACCAATGCAGAATACTCATTTAGCACTTCATCCGGTTCCTTTAGCTTGAGCCATAAATTCCCTCCTTTGACCCTTTCTCTGTATACCCTCTTGAATTACCCGTTCCAGAGCAACCTTCTTTTAGCATGTGTCAGGCCTTACTGTGCACAAATTAGCTGCCACATTTCCTTTTTTTTTAATATACTTTATTTTATTCGAAGTAAGTACAATCTTATGGCACCAAAGTGCCTAACATATATTTGCATAATACATTTTATGTACAGCTTTTTTTTTTGTTATAATAAAGAAAAATAAGAAAAATAAATTAGATAGTCAAGGATAGAAAGACGTGAGATATAGTGTGTGAAGAAAAAAAAAGAATGCATGAATGAAGAAAGTTGAAGAAAAGAAAATAGGAAAAGGAGAATAAGACAAAGAAAAGAAGTAAGGAGCTCATTATTTATAATCGTGACCAACCCTCGCCCAGTCCTGAAACAGTTAGTTTTTACAATTGTGTTGCACCATATGATTCCAAGAAGACGACAAATGGAGACCAACTCGTTATCAATTGGTCTGATTTATCCATTAGGAGGAATCGCATTTCCTCTAGATGTGCGGTGTCTAACATACTTGCAATCCACATTTTAAGCGTTGGTATTGATGTATTTTTTCCAAAATTGAAGTATTAATTGTTAAGCTATTATGAAACCATAATTTAAAAATAAATTTTGGGATGAGTTCAATTTATTCCCATCTTCCATTACTTCAAATATAATCATTTCAGTATTAGGTTCCATTCTTATCTTAAATAATTTTGTAAATATTTCAAAAATATCACTCCAAAATCTATAACGTTTTATGCAGGAAACTAAGCAGTGCGTTATAGTTGTATTTTGGGATAGACATTTATCACAAATGGCGGATATATTTGGATAGAATTTGTTCAATCTTGTTTTTGAATAATATAATCTATGTAACATTTTAAATTGAATTAGATTATGTCTTCCATTAATCGAACATTTGTGAATATATATCAAGTATTTTTCCCATGTAACCTTCGTAATTTTTATCATTAGTTCCCGTTCCCACTCTTCTCTAAGTACCTCTGTCGATGGTAGGTCTATATTTAAAATACTATTATATAAATATGATATACATTTTTGTGATTCCGCTCTAATATTCATTGCTTCTTCCAATAATTCAGGAGTTATTTTTTGATATCCTTGTATGTATTTTTTCATGAAATTGAAAATCTGAAGATATTTACAATATTGGTTGTTTTTCAATTTAAATTTTAATTGTAATTGTTGGAATGATAGTAGGTTTCCCATTTTGTACATATCTCCGATCCTTCTAATTCCGAGACTTTCCCATTGGTTTTATGTTTTATCAATAAGGTTTAAATAAAGGGTTATTCGCAATTGGCATTAACAATGATAAATTTCTTAATTTTAAAGATAATTTTATTTGTTTCCAAATTGAATATTATAGCTTGACCAAAGTACATAAAGAATACATCAAGCAGTCATTATAATACAATGGTGTAATCAATATGAACAATTCCCTCGATCCCCCAGGTCCCCAATGTAAAGGGGGACAACTCCCTTGTAGAGAGACATCCACTGGGGCCGCCCCCGTCTTCAGGTGGAACCACAGACCGCCAAGGTATGTCGGGACAGAAGATGAAAGCAAGGAGGTGTAGAATGTGCAGGAGCATTCTGTGCAGTGTGCGTCTCTTCGCATCACGAAACGGCACGCTGGGCATCTCGATGAAGGGGCTCAAGTTGTGTGGAGTCGGTGCCCGAGATATATTCCTGAGCCTAGGCCCGATGAGCAGATCCGACGGAGCGGTGGTAAGCTCAGTCAAAACCTCTCTAAGCATACGCCCCTCCTCCACACCCGCCATGACAGGGTGAGGACTGGCCACTCCCACACCCACAACATCCCCCTCCCTCTGTGGAGCAACACGCTGGCTGAAAACAACCAAATTCCTCACTCTTAGCACATCCCAATAGATAATAGGCAAACCCCGTAAGACTCTATCCTCCCCCCACTACACCCCCTCTCCGTCCCCAATCTCTCTCTCCCCCCTCCCCCCCCCCCCCCAACACACTGTATTGCCTCACCAACATTTCTTGTACAGCTCGAACATGATGTCCTAAGTCTTGTACTTAATGCTCTGACTGATGAAGACATACTTGACAAACTGCTTCTTGATCAGCCTTTTGGTCTATTTGTGTTATCACTTTTGGAGAATCATGCATTCGTACTATTTAGCGGTCTCTGTATACACCTATAACATTCTCTGGGGCTCTGCTGCCATTTACAGTGTAAGTCCTCCTGCTGTTCCTGCACACATTTAACTTGCCACTTTGCACTTATCCAAGTTAAATTCAGTTTGTTTTCAATGAATGTTTGTTTTATGGGAAGGATGTAGAAGAGAAATGGAGGACATTTAAAGGGGAAATTTTAAGAGTACAGAATATTTATGTTCCTGTTCGGTTGAAAGGAAACAGTAAAAAATTGGAAGAAGCCCTGGTTTTCAAGGGAAATTGGACATTTGTTCGGAAAAAGAGGGAGATCTACAATAATTATAGGCAGTATGAAGTAAATGAGGTGCTTGAGGAGTATAAGGAATGTAAAAAAGAATCTTAAGAAAGAAATTAGAAAAGCTAAAAGAAGACATAAGGTTGCTTTGGCAAGTAAGGTGAAAGTAAATCCAAAGGGTTTCTACAGCTATATTAATAGCAAAAGGATAACGAGGGATAAAATTGGTCCATTGGAGAGACAGCTATCTGCAGAGCCAAAAGAGATGGAGGAGATATTGAACAATTTTTTTCTTCGGTATTCACCAAGGAGAAGGATATTGAATTATGTGAGGTAAGGGAAACTAGTAGAGTAGCTATGGATACTATGAGTTTCAAAGTAAAAGAAGTACTGACACTTTTGAAAAATATAAAAGTGGATAAGTCTCCAGGTCCTGACAGGATATTCCCTAGGACATTGAGGGAAGTTAGTGTAGAAATAGCCGGGGCTATGACAGAAATATTTCAAATGTCATTAGAAACGGGAATAGTCCCCGAGGATTGGCGTACTGTGCATGTTGTTCCATTGTTTAAAAAGGGTTGTAAGAGTAAACCTAGCAATTATAGACCTGTTAGTTTGACTTCAGTGGTGGGCAAATTAATGGAAAAGATACTTAGAGATAATATATATAAGCATCTGGATAAACAGGGTCTGATTAGGAACAGTCAGCATGGATTTGTGCCTGGAAGGTCATGTTTGACTAATGTTCTTGAATTTTTTTGAAGAGGTTACTAGGGAAATTGACGAGGGTAAAGCAGTGGATGTTGTCTATATGGACTTTAGTAAGGCCTTTGACAAGGTTCCTCATGGAAGGTTGGTTAAGAAGGTTCAACTGTTGGGTATAAATGCAGGAGTAGCAAGATGGATTCAACAGTGGCTGAATGGGAGAAGCCAGAGGGTAATGGTGGATGGTTGTTTGTCGGGTTGGAAGCAGGTGACTAGTGGGGTGCCTCAGGGATCTGTGTTGGGTCCTTTGTTGTTTGTCATGTACATCAATGATCTGGATGAAGGTGTGGTAAATTGGATTAGTAAGTATGCAGATGACACCAAGATAGGTGGGTGTTGTGGATAATGAAGAGGATTTCCAAAGTCTACAGAGTGATTTAGGCCATTTGGAAGAATGGGCTGAAAGATGGCAGATGGAGTTTAATGCTGATAAATGTAAGGTGCTACACCTTGGCAGGACAAATCAAAATAGGACGTACATGGTAAATGGTAGGGAATTGAAGAATACAGTTGAACAGAGGGATCTGGGAATATTCGTGTATAGTTCCTTGAAGGTGCAATCTCATATAGATAGGGTGGTAAAGAAAGCTTTTGGTATGCTAGCCTTTATAAATCAGAGCATTGAGTATAGAAGCTGGGATGTAATGTTAAAATTGTACAAGGCATTGGTGAGACCAAATCTGGAGTATGGTGTACAATTTTGGTCGCCCAATTATAGGAAGGATGTCAACAAGTAGAGAGAGTACAGAGGATATTTACTAGAATGTTGCCTGGGTTTCAACAACTAAGTTACAGAGAAAGGTTGAATAAGTTAGGTCTTTATTCTCTGGAGCGCAGAAGGTTAAGGGTCAAGAGCTTCAAATTCCGGGGCGTGCACATCTCTGAAGATCTTTCCTGGTCCGAGAACTCTAATGCAATTATCAAGAAAGCTCATCAGCGTCTCTACGTCCCGAGAAGATTACGGAGAGTCGGTTTGTCAAGGAAGGCTCTTTCTAACTTCTACAGGTGCTGGGATCAGCTTTTCCCTTTGAGAATAGGGAAGATTCAAACAAGATACATGACTTCAGAA
>NW_026576778.1:0-70029 GCF_028641065.1 Leucoraja erinaceus | reverse complement strand
CTGAGTCTCCCGTTAGAAGAGGGCGGCCAGTCCTTGGTATGCGTGCGTACCCAGGTGGCGGCTCTCCGCCTCAGGACTCTGAGGAGGTATATGTATATAGAGAACCCCCCCAGATGGCACGTTTTGGCCACGTATTGTTTCCGACGGGGTCGTTGTCTAAGGGGGGTCTCGCGGCTCCCGGTGGCGGGCATCAGTCGACCCGCCCTAAGGGGCTTGCCTGTTTTCTACCGGGATGTGTTAAGAGTGAGGAATCTCGTTGTTTTCAGCCAGCGTGTTGCTCCACGAGGGGTGAGGGATGTTGCGGCTGCGGGAGTGGCCGGTCCTCATCAAATCATGGCGGGTGTCGAGGAGAGGCGTGCGCCCAGAGTGGTTTTAAATGAGCCCTTACCCGCTCCGTCAGATCTGCTTATTGGGCCTCGGTTCCGGGATATATCCCGGGCACCGGTTCCATACAACCTGAGCCGCCTTACGGAGATGATTAGCGTGCCGTTTCGTGACGCGAAGAGACGCTCACTGTATAGAATGTTCCTGCACATTCTGCACCTCCTTGCCTTCGTCTCCCGTCCCGACACACCATGGCGGACGGTGTTACCACCTGAAGGCGGGGAATGTCCACAGTGGGGGTCCCTCTACAAGGGAGCTGTCCCCCTTTACGTGGGGGACCTGGGGTGGAGAGTGCTGCACAGAGCGGTGGCGTGTAACAAACTTTTGAGTCGGTTCACGGACTCGTCCGCTGCCTGTATTTTCTGTGGCGAGGAAGAGACCGTGTTCCACATTTATATGGAGTGTGAGAGGCTACTGCCCCTGTATGAATATCTGAAGGGGTTGTTCCTAAAGTTCTGGTTACATTTTAGTCCTACGATTCTTGTGTTTGGACACAAGGCAGGGTGTGGGGAGGGCCAAGTGGGAGGGTGGGACCTACCTGTCGGTCTACTCCTGGGCCTGGCCAAGATGGCCATACGCGGGTCCAGGCAGCAGGCGATGGATGGTCAGGCAAGAGTCGACTGCTTGCCCCTCTTTCGGGCCTACGTCCGTGCATGCGTGTCCCTGCAGAGGGAACATGCGGTGCCCACGGGGACTTTGGATGTATTCCGTGGGCGCTGGTCACCGCGTGGGGTTGAGAGTATTGTGAAAATTGATTGTAATGTTGTACTCTAATGACACTGGATATAATGTAAGTTCGTTTTGTGTATGACTTGATCTGTTGTATTATTTGATGTGTTGAATAAAGTCTTTGAAAAAAAAAAAGAGAGAGAGAGAGAGAGAGATCTGTCTATTAAACCTGTGGGCGGAGCCACAGTATGAATGACACTAATCTACCTCTCTTAAATAATCCGATTCACATTAAAAACTACTGAATATATGAAGCTTGCATAAATACAAAACTACTGACTACATAAAGCATACATATTATATCGCAATAAACTGGAGGAACATCAAACTTATCCCGGGTACTTCACGGTGGGCTTACAAACACGACCAGCGAGTGTGCGATACAGTCCATTTCAATTTGTCACCGGGGACACGATCGGTGGTGTAATAGTTGTTGGTGATTGAAACGGCATTCCCGGTGAGACCAGAATATGGCGCGTGCGAGTGTGGTTTAACAATCGGCAAAGTAACCGTTTCAGAAACAGGTTGTTGTGCTGGTGCAGTTGGGTCGATGCCGATGTATGTGGGTGGAAGTACACGTGTACGGTCAGGAAAGTACGGAGGTGGTGCTGGCTCATTCACAGGCAGGATATGTTGCCTGTTACGCCTGTAGGTGCCGACATCGGCCTTGACCAAGCACGAACGTGGCTCAGAGGCAGTTCCAGAAATTACGTCGATGCGGTCATGACCTTTGCGGGTTGCAGACGAACCACTTGCCCCACTTGCCCCTCGGCTAATGGTGGAAGCGGTCTGCTCGTTTTCTCAAACCACCCTTTTTGAATGTCGCGCTTTTGTTGGACAGGACCTCTGATGGTGGTACCACATGCGGGACTAGTGCCTGACCCGCCACAGGCACTTTGGCTCGGATCTGCCTGGATAGCAGACGCTGAGCGGGTGAACCCAAGATCGGATCGCGGGAGATGTTGCGCAGGTTGAGCAGGTCCAGGTACACATCTGATTTTGCTCAGTGGGATCGTTCCATTAATTTGTTTGGCACTCCTGATGGCGCGTTCAGCCAGCACATTTGACTGACGATATCCAGGGCTGCTGGTGATGTGGTGAAAACCCCAGCGTGTAGCAAAGTCTTTGAAGTGCTCACTGCCATTATCGGATAGCAGTTGACAAGGAGCTCCGTGGTCTGCAAGGAGGCGAGCGAGTTTTCTAACTACCCCGTGAGAAGTGGGTCTACTAAGAAGATCGATGTCAAACCTACCGGATTATGAGTCCATAAGAACAAGGAATTATAATTATACAAGGTATAACAATTATAGGCAGCATGGAGTAAATTAGGTGCTTGAGGAGTATAAAGAATGTAAAAAGAATCTTAAGAAATAAATTAGAAAAGCTAAAAGAAGATATGAGGTTGCCTTGGCAAGTAAGGTGAAAGTAAATCCAAAGGGTTTCTACAGCTATATTAATAGCAAAAGGATAACGAGGAACAACATTGGTCCATTAGAGACTCAGAGTGGATAGCTATCTGCAGCCAAAAGAGATGGGGGAGATATTGAACAATTTCTTTTGTTCGGTATTCGCCAAGGAGAAGGATATTGAATTATGTGAGGTAAGGGAAACAAATAGAGTAGCTATGGAAACTATGAGATTCAAAGAAGAGGAAGTACTGACACTTTTGAGAATTATAAAAGTGGATAAGTCTCCAGGTCCTGACAGGATAACCCTAGGACATTGAGGGAAGTTAGTGTAGAAATAGCAGGGGCTATGACAGTAATATTTCAAATGTCATTAGAAACGGGAATAGTGTCGGAGGATTGGCGTGCTGTGCATGTTGTTCCATTGTTTTGAAAGGGGTCTAAGAGTAAACCTAGCAATTATAGACATGTTAGTTTGACGTCAGTGGTGGGCAAATTAATAGAAGGATACTTAGAGATAATATATATAAGCATCTGGATAAACAGGGTCTGATTAGGAACAGTCAACGTGGATTTGTGCCTGGAAGGTCATGTTTGACTAATCTTTTTGAATTTTTTGAAGAGGTTACTCGGGAAAGAGATGAGGGTAAAGCAGTGGCTGTTGTATATATGGACTTTTGTGAGGCCTTTGACAAGATTCCTCACGGAAGGTTGGTTAAGAAGGTTCAATTGTTCGGTATTAATGGTGGAGTAGCAAGATGGATTCAACAGTGGCTGAATGGGAGATGCCAGAGAGTAATGGTGGATGGTTGTTTGTCAGGTTGGAGGCAAGTGACTAGTGTGGTGCCACAGGGATCTGTGTTGTGTCCACTGTTGTTTGTCATGTACATCAATGATCTGAATGATGGAGTGGTAAATTGGATTAGTAAGCAACAGATGATACTAAGATAGGTGGGGTTGTGGATAATGAAGTAGATTTTCAAAGTCTACAGAGAGATTTATGCCAGTTGGAAGAGTGGGCTGAAAGATGGCAGATGGGGTTTAATGCTGATAAGTGTGAGGTGCTAGATCTTGGCAGGACACATCAAAATAGGACGTACATGGTAAATGGTAGGGAATTGAAGAATGCAGGTGAACAGAGGGATCTGGGAATAACTGTGCACAGTTCCCTGAAAGTGGAATCTCATGTAGATAAGGTGGTAAACAAAGCTTTTGGTGTGCTGGCCTTTATAGATCAAAGCATTGAGTATAGAAGTTGAACAAGGCATTGGTGATGCCAATTCTGTAGTATGGTGTACAATTTTGGTCGCCTAATTATACGAACGATGTCAACAAAACAGAGATAGTACAGAGGAGATTTACTAGAATGTTGCCTGGATTTCAGCAACTAAGTTACAGAGAAAGGTTGAACAAGTTAGGGCTTTATTCTTTGGAGCGCAGAAGGTTAAGAGGGGACTTGATATAGGTCTTTAAAATGATGAGAGGGATAGACAGAGTTGACGTGGATAAGCTTTTCCCACTGAGAGTAGGGAAGATTCAAACAAGGGGACATGACTTGAGAATTAAGGGACATAAGTTTAGGGGTAACATGAGGGGGAACTTCTTTACTCAGAGAGTGGTGGCTGTGTGGAATGATCTTCCAGTGAAGGTGGTGGAGGCAGGTTCGTTTTTATCATTTAAAAATAAATTGGATAGTTATATGGACGGGAAAGGAATGGAGGGTTATGGGCTGAGCGCAGGTATATGGGACTAGGAGAGAATACGTGTTCGGCACGGACTAGAAAGGTCGAGATGGCCTGTTTCCGTGCTGTAATTGTTATATGGTTATATGGTTATTATATGGTTATTGCTTGCCATGCCATTCAAATATGTCAGTTACCACTGTAGACCACGGGAGGGCAGGAACCGGGTATGAGACAAGTGGTTGCTGCTGTTGATGTGATGCCAACCTGTTGCACACTGCCGGGATGCCACATTCTTGTGAATGTAATCAGTCATGACAGGCCAGTAAAACATGTTTTTTGTACGTAGGATAGTTGCTTCGGCGCCCGGGTGTCCCGCATGGACAGCGTCAAAATACTTGCAGTGTAGAGAAGCAGGGACTACATGCTTGTGGCCTTTTACGATAACACCATCTTGTAGCACTAGTTCATCATGGACGGCAAAGAAGGGCCGAACTGGCAGCAGTTGATTGTATTGCTTGTCAGGCCAGCCGCGCATAATGACGGAGGCGAGCGAATGTAAGGTATCGTCAGCAGCAGTGTTGGGTAATTTGGTCCTCCAAACAGGACGAGGGAATAAAGGAAATAGTCATTACCACACACGCGTCATCAGGTGAGGGCGGACCCTCGAGGGTCTTTCGGGGAGCCCGCGAGAGGGTGTCAGCCAGGTGCATGTCCTTGCCACGTTTGTAGGTCTAAACAAAGTAATACTTTTGAAGCTTACTCGACAGTGCCATAATATGACAGGATTTAATCTGCAATTTGAGAGGGAGAAGGTTAAATCAGAAATGCCAGTGTTGCAGTTGAAGAAAGGGGACCATGCTGAACGAGACATGAGCTGGCCAAGGTCGACAGGAAAAGGATCGTCGCAGAAATGACGATGGAACAGCAATGGCAGGACTATTCTGGCATAATCCGGAAGATGCAGGATCATTTCATTGCAAAGAGGAAGAAAGATTCTAAGGGGAGGAAGAGGCAGGAGAAGGGGAGTTAGAGGCAGCCGCAAAGAGTAGCGGGAAGCCAGAGGATTCGGAGACTTTAAAATGGCAATAGAAGTAACAAAAAAGGGCAATACGGGGTGAAAATATGATGTACGAAGTTAAGCTTGCCAAGAATATAATGGATATAAAAGCCTCTTTAGGTAGGTAAAGAGAAAAAGATTATTAAATACAAAAGTGTGTCCTTTGAATGCATAAACAGGTGAAATGGGGAACAAGGAAATGTCAGAAGAGTTGAACAGTTACTTTGATTCTGTATTTACTAAGGAATACACAAACAATCTCCCAGATGTACGAGAGGACAGAGGATCTAGGGAGACAGAAGAACTGAAAGAAATTTACATTGGGCGAGAAATAGTATTGGGTAGACGGATGGGATTGAAGGCTGATAAATCCCCAAGACCTAATGGTCTGCATCCCAGGGTACTCAAGGAGATGGCTTTAGGTGCCATCTTAGAATGCAAAACGCGACTTCCGTTAGGCCCCTCGCGGTGTATTGGGTTACGGACGTATCCTCCCTAAACTCCGCCGGTTTTCACTCCGAGCACAGGAGACTTGTGCACGAGATCAGGCCGCCTCACTCTTAAACCTACGAGCCTCCATTACTTCAGTTCTGGTGTGTGTGTGTGTGTGTGGGGGGGGGGGGGGGTCATGTGATGCCATCGTGTGGACAAGCAACTTGTTTCTAGATCCTTCAATGGTCGAGCTCGAACTCTTGCTTGAACTGTCATGATCTGGGCAGACTAATCACGCGGTAGAAGGTGTGGGCCGTGGTTGTTGGGAGTGACGGTTACGATCACGAACGACGGCAAGGATCTCTGTTAAGTATTTACTGAATGTGCGTGAGTGCCGTGGCTATGTCTATTAATACAGAAACAGAGTGTCTACACAACACTTGGACCTCTACTGCATCAATCTCTTGCCTTAACGTCAACTCACCAACCAGACACCCCGAGATGATGTCAGCATTTTACCTTCAGATGCTTCTCTTGACTCCCTTTGTCAGTGTAATCAAGAAAGGAGCTGCCCATGAATCACAATAAGAACATTCCAGGGCCATACCGCCAGAGCTCCGTGGAGCAGTATGTAGTGGGGAAGGATGACCCTACTTTACAGATTATGAAATAAGGATTAAAATGTTGACGGGAGGGACCTGAGAACCGATATAATACGAGAATATGAAAGAGGGTAATAGGTTGGTGGGAATTGGGAAGATCTGGGCACGTACCGCGGTTTTGAATCAGTTTCTATTCATTGAAGTTGGAGGCGGGGTAACCGTTAATATTGAGATGTGCGAATCAGTTTAGGTGAGAGAACGGTCATGTATTATTAAGGAAGCACACGGCGTTTTTAAGGAAAGAAAAGGTAACATATCTCTAGAAAAACAGCTCGTTGATGCCGTAGGTGATAGCCGAGGAATGTTATTGGTTATATCACTGATATCACTCACTGCAACTTATTGCATCAAACAATCGGTAATTTTCCGCATTGGGACCAGGGCAGCCCCCAAACAAGTAAAGGTGAAAGGCTTTATAGTTTGTCCCTATCAGCATATTCGCTGGATTCCACCTCCACTACGGAAATGCCGTTATAGTTTACTTCAGATAGGATTGAACGTGCCAGAAGTTTGAATGAGAACTGCATATGCGGCTATCTAGTGGTGTTGGAATTGTCCTGTTTGATTGAAGGTTTCTGCCACTCCCAAGAGAGGTCTGAACATGGTTCCCTCGATATGGAGATGTTTGTGGTAAGCTAAACTCATATTTTGCCTCGGATAATAAGGTGCTGACGTAACTTGTTTGTGCCATCAACTGTAACCAACAGCAATAATTAGGATTACAAACCGTGCTTTTGCTGATCTGTCTCCTCTATAAATATGGACACATGACAATGCATTATCTCAGAGATCCTAACGGAGCCGCGGTTTCCAAGTCAGCACGAGTCACGATTTCTGTTGAAGACGAGAATGGGAAAACCGGTAATTCTGAGGATTCGAGAGATTTATTATCCTGTTATTGGAGCAATTGGCGTTCCAGGTGAGGCACAATCTTCATGGTATCGATCCGTGTAAACGACGACTTGATTTTTTAATTCATTGCTGTTTTGCTGAACCCGTCGGTTCAGGCGGATGAACAGAGCCCGGTTCCTTTAACCTCGCGACAATGTAGCTTCAGGATTCAGTCCAAACGCTGCTGTTATCGATGCAGCGGTCTTTGCAATGAAAGTATTGAAACAATTTACCTTTGCACGGATCAATAAACAGAGAATCCGATGCTATTTAATACCTATATTTTCTTTTAGCAAGTCATTCGACAAGGTGACATGCCAAATGATCAGAAATGCAATATCGCACAAATTTAGGGAGAAAGTTGATTTTGGATAAAGTAATTCTTTCGCAACTGCATGAGAATTGACGCTTTTCTAGGTCAACCATAATGCACATTGTGTTATTCCACTCATTTCAGTATTACAACAGTAATGTGGTTGTGGTAAATAGCGAACATGTAAAGCGTGTGTGAATGTTAATAATAATAATAATAATAATAATAACGTTATTTGTTAAGCACCTTAAAAAACAACCAAAGCTGACCAAAGTGCTGTACAGAAAAAAGAAAACAAGCAAGACATCATAAAACAGGCAGAACAACAGAACATACAGCTAACACGAGGCGCATAAATTACATACGAAAATCCAAACAATAAATTAAAATACATAAAACACGAGTACGAACCACGCAGCAAAACCAAGCAAATAAAGTAAATAAACAATTCAACACCTTACTGGTCTACAAAGGCCACGGAGAATAGATATGTCTTCAGGAGCGACTTAAAAACAGCTAGAGAAGGGGCCTGTTTAACGTGCAGAGGCAATTCATTCCACAATCTCGGAGCCGACACAGCAAAGGCACGGTCCCCTCTGAGCTTCCGCTTAGTCTTTGGCTCAATCAGGAGCAGCTGATCATCTGACCTGAGAGAGCGGGAGGGCGAATAAGGGTGAAGAAGCTCAGATAGGTAGGACGGGGCAAGACCACTTAGGGATTTAAAAGTAAATAAAATAATTTTAAAACGAATCCTATACTGACCAGGCAGCCAGTGGAGAGAGGCCAAAAGGTGTGAAACATGATCATGCTTTCGTGTGCCAGTCAAGAGACGAACAGCTGCATTCTGTACCATCTGGAGACGGGCGATGGAGGACCGACTAACCCCCAGATACAGTGCATTGCAGTAATCCAGCCGGGTGGTAACAAAGGCATGGATTACCGTCTCAAAGTGCTGCCTCGACAAAATCGGCTTTATTTTTGCCAGCTGCCTCAGATGGAAAAAAACAGATTTAACAACAGCCCTCACCTGACAGTCAAATCTAAGCTCAGGGTCCACTTTAAACCCCAGGTTCGTGATGTTAGGTTTGAGATATGCAGACAAAGATCCTAGATCAACACGGGGGGGCCCAGAGGTGCCACCAAAGATCATTACCTCCGTCTTGTCATCATTAAATTTTAAAAAGTTCAGTGACATCCAGGCCTTTATGTCACTAAGACACTCAAGCAAGAGCCCGACAGAGTGTACACCCCCCTTTCCAAGAGGCACATAAAGCTGACTGTCATCAGCATAAAAGTGGAATGAAATCCCGTGCTTCCTAAGGATGGAACCAAGTGGGAGCAAATAGAGTGAAAAGAGGAGAGGGCCAAGAACTGAGCCCTGTGGCACCCCACACGAGAGAGGAGCAGAGGAGGATACAGAGTCCCCAAGGCTGACACAGAAAGTTCGATCAGCCAAGTACGACCTGAACCACTCCAGTGCTATGCCCCTGATACCCACCCACTGCTCCAAACGGGAGATCCGAATTTCATGATCCACTGTGTCAAAGGCAGCTGACAAATCTAAAAGCACGAGGACAACACAGTCACCATGATCAGTAGCCAAAAAAATATCATTAAAAACCCTCAAAAGGGCCGATTCTGTGCTGTGCCAGGACTTAAAACCGGACTGGAAAACCTCCAAAACGTCATGTTCCTCCAAAAAGGCCATCAATTGCCTGTGCACGATCCTCTCTAGGACTTTTGATAGAAAAGGCAGTTTGGAGATAGGCCTGAAATTCCCAAGAACTGCAGGGTCAAGAGCAGGTTTTTTAATCAGGGGTTGTACTACTGCATGTTTAAAAAGCGCAGGAACAACACCCGAGGACAAACTGCTATTAACGACAGCGATAACAGATGGTCCTACAGTGGGCAAATCCTCCTTAAACAGCCGAGGAGGAACAGCATCATTCGGAGAACCTGAGGGCTTTGAACGACCAACAATCTCATGCAAAAAGGAAAGAGACACAGGCTTAAAATGATCAAATACAGCCGTGCATGGAACAGATACCGAGGGGTCATAAGCAGATGGTGGGATTAGAGCTCTAATCATAGTGACCTTATCAATAAAAAAGCGGAGGAAGTTCTCACATACAGCAGGGGACGCCTCCATACAGACTGCCTGCGGGGCATTAAGAACTGTGTTAATGGTGTTAAACAAAACACGAGGGCTGCGGCAGTCAGAGAGGATAATACCTGAGAAATGTTCCCTCTTAGCAGCTTTCACAACTTTCTGATAGTGACACCAACTTTCCCTCAACATTTGAAAAGACACCTGCAGTTTGTCTTTCATCCACTTTCGCTCAGCTCTACGACACTCGCGCCTGACAGCACGAGTCATGCCATTCATCCAGGGCTCAAATTTAGTTTTAGGCTGCCTGAACTTCAATGGAGCCACAGTGTCCAAAACAGTCAATTTTCATATACTTCAATTTGCAGATAAAAGCGATATTGATTATATATGTCAAGTGCGTATATTAAATATATATAAATATTTCATAACTATATCATGAAATATAAATATTGCATAAAGATATATACATATATATATACTTATGAAATATTTATATTTCATGATATAGTTGTGAAATATTTATATACATATATAAAATACGCACTTGACATATGTAATCAATATCGCTTTTATCTGCAAATTGAATGTATGTGTATTTCACACATTCACACACGCTTTACTTTTTCGCTATTTGCCACCTAATACTGTATACACACACACATATATATATATATATATATATATATATATATATATATATTTATATAAATATTTATATTTATGTGTGTGTGTGTGTGTATATATATACATACACACACACACACACACATCAAATATAAATATTCCATAACTATATATAAATACTTTATGTATAAAGTATTTCGACATTACATGTTTATTAAAAAAATTGCGGATAATGTCGATATTGATTGTATGAGTGTATCGAAATTGATAGCCATATTTCTAATATGAAAACGGTGACGCGTAAAGAACTAACAAAGTACTTGACAAGTTGGAATGTTGACAGTTGAATTGAAGTTCACAAATTTGCGAGGTAATCGCCCTGCAAAGCGTTTACACGACAAAATAACATGCAGGAACAATAAGGATATGGAAATGTGCAACAGAGAAAAGTTGATACGTCAATCCTTCCCCAATCGTAGCAGGCGAATTTATAAAACGATTAAGGATGTCTGAGTTTCATCAGTCCTAATAGAATACTTTTAAATTCATAATTAGTGATATTGGTCGAATGGATTGTGTTGTATTCTGGTTACTGCACTGCAATAAGGATAAATGCTTCCCAAACGTAATCTGGTTTGGGTTTTGATGAGATGGATAATTGAGGCACGTGGGCCGAAAGAAGTGACCGACTGGCTAGAGGTGCTTGGCGATGAGCTAAAGAGCGGAGTGGCATATTAGTGAAAATGTAATGTGTAAAGAAAGGAGCACAGAGAAAAGGATATACGTCTGGCTTAAGAAAATGTAATAATTAGAGCCATGATGCTGTATCATATAAATAAAAGACAAATGACAAAAAATATTTTCACTGGAAATATATTGCCACGAATTGGATTTGAACTGTTAGGGGAAGGGAGACAATTAGACCTTCCACGTATCCACATATTCAAAATCGAATTAGCTCATTTAAAGACACAATTGAGATGTGTGTTGTGTGATAATTGAAGGTGTTAGAGAAACAGATAGATAATAGAGAATAGGTGCAGGAGTAGGCCATTCGGCCCTTCTAGTCAGCACCACCATTCACCAGTATCACGGTGATCATCCGCAATTAGTAACCCGTGTTCAAGAGGGAACTGCAGATGCTGGTAGATCGAAGGTACACAAAATTGCTGGAGAAACTCAGCGGGTGCAGCAGCATCTATGGAGCGAAGGAAATAGGCGACGTTTCGGGCCGAAACCCTTCCTCAGACTCAGTAACCCGTTCCTGACCTCTCCCCATATCCCCTGACTCCGCTAACTTTAAGAGCCCTATCAAGCTCTCTCTTGAAAGAATACAGACAACCGGCCTACATTGCCTTCTAGAAACATAGAAACATGGACATAGGTGCAGGAGGAGGCCATTCGGCCGTTCGAGCCAGCTCCGCCGTTCATTGGCTGGTCGTCCCCTATCAATAAACCGTGCCTGCTTTCTCCCCATATCCCTTGACTCCACTAGCCCCCAGAGCTCTATCTAACTCTCTCTTAAATCCATCCAGTGACTTGGCCTTCACTGCCCTCTGTGGCAGGGAATTCCATAAATTCACAACTCTCTGGGTGAAAAAGTTCTGGGGCGGAACATTCCACAGACTCACAACTCTGTGTGAATAAGTGTTTCCTCATTTCCGTCCTAAACGCCTTACCCCTTATATTTAGTTGTGTCCCATGGTTCTAGACTCCTCCAACATCGGGAACATCTTTCCTGCCTCTTGCGTGTCCAAACCCCATAATAATGTTATATATTTCAATAAGATCCCTCTTCATGCTTCTAATTGCCAGAGTATACAAGCGCAGCCGCTCCATTCTATCAGCTTATGATACTCCCGCCATACCGAGAATTAACCTTGTGAATCTACGCTGCACTCCCTCAATAGCAAGAATGTCCATCCTAAATTAGGGATTCAAAGTTTCACACAATACCCCAGATTTAGTCTCACTATGGCCCTGTACAACTGCGGAAGGACCTCTTTGCTCTAATACTCAACTCCTCGTGTTATGAAGGCCAATGTGCCATTCGCTTTTTTCACTCCCTGCTGTACCGGCATGCTTACTTTCATTGATTGATGAACAAGGACCCCTAGATCCCGCTGTACTTTCCCTTTCCCCAACATGATACCATTTAGATAATAATCCGCCTTCCTGTTTTTGCTACCAAAGTGGATAATCTCACATTTATCCACATTAAACTGTATCTGCCATGCATCTGCCCATTCACCCAACCTGTCCAAGTCACCCTGCATTCTCATAGCTTC
This sequence comes from Leucoraja erinaceus, assembly GCF_028641065.1. NCBI lineage: Eukaryota > Metazoa > Chordata > Chondrichthyes > Rajiformes > Rajidae > Leucoraja > Leucoraja erinaceus. The sequence continues at coordinate 57,448 of NW_026576778.1, read as the reverse complement.
ATCCTCACAGTTCACGCTGTCACCCACCTTCGTATCATCTGCAAACTTGCTCTTGTTACTTTGATACTCTTTTTTTTGTTTATTTTATTTTATTAGAAGTAAGTACAGCCATATGGCACCAAAGTGCCTAATATATATTTTCATAATACATTTTCATAACTTCTTTTTTTTTTGTTACATTGAAAAAAGATTAGAATAAGAAAAATAAGTTAGATAGTAAAGGATATAAAGATGTGAAATATATATAATGTGTGAAGAAAGAAAACGAGTAAATGAAGAAAGTTGCATTTATAGTTGCATTTTGGGCTAGACATTTATCACAAGTGGCGGATATATTTGGATACAATTTGTTCAATCTTGTTTTTGAATAATATAATCTATGTACAATTTTAAATTGTATTAGATTATGTCTTACATTAATTGAACATTTGTGAATATATATCAAGTATTTTTCCCATTTAACCTTCGTAATTTTTATCATTAGTTCCCGTTCCCACTCTTCTTTAAGTCGATGGTAGGTCTATATTTAGAATACTATTATATAAATATGATATTAATTTCTGTGAGTCAGCTTCAATATTCATTGCTTATTCCAAAACGTCAGGAGTTACTTTTTGATATCCTTGTATATATTTTTTCATGAAATCGCAAATCTGAAGATATTTAAAATATTGGTTGTATTTCAATTTAAATTTTAATTGTAATTGTTGGAAAGATAGTAGGTTTCCCATTTCGTACATGTCCCCGATCCTTCTAATTCCGAGACTTTCCCATTGGGTATATGTCTTATCAATAAGAGATGGTTTAAATAAAGGGTTATTCGCTATTGGCATTAACAGTGATAGATTTCTTAATTTTAAAGATCATTTTATTTGTTTCCAAATTCTTATTTTTCCACTGCCTGCTGTACCGGCATGCTTACTTTCATTGACTGATGAACAAGGACCCCTAGACCCCGCTGTACTTTCCCTTTGCCCAACATGATACCATTTAGATAATAATCCGCCTTCCTGGTTTTGCTACCAAAGTGGATAATCTCACATTTATCCACATTAAACTGTATCTGCCATGCATCTGCCCATTCACCCAACCTGTCCAAATCATCCTGCATTTTCATAGCTTCATCCTCACAGTTCACGCTGTCACCCACCTTTGTGTCATCTGCAAACTTGCTCTTGTTACTTTGATTCTCTTCATCTGAATCATTGATGTATACTGTTGCGATCAATATATAGCTGCGGTCCCAGCACCGAACCTTACGGTACCCCACTAATCACTGTCTGCCATTCTGAAAGGGACAAGTTAATCCCTAGTCTTTGCTTTCTGTCTGCCAACCATTTTTCTATCCATGTCAGCACTCTACAGCCAATACAATATGCCCTAATTTAGCCAACTAATATCCCTTGTGGGACCTTATCAAATGCTTTCTGAAAGTCCAGGTTCACGACATCCATTGGCTCTCCTTTGTCCATTTACCTAGTTCCATCCTCAAAAAATTCCAGAAGATTAGTCAAGCATGATTTCCCCTTTGTAAATCCATGCTGACTCAGACCGATCCTGTTACTGCTATCCAAATGCGCCGCTATTTCATCTTTTATAATTGACTCCAGCATCTTCCCCACCACCAATGCCAGGCTAACTGGTCTATAGTTTGCTGTTTTCTCTCTCCCGCCTTTCTTAAAAAGTGGGATAACATTAGCTAATCTCCAATCCACAGGAACTGATCCTGAATCTACAGAACATTGGAAAATGATCACCAATGCGTCCACGATTTACAGAGCCACTTCCTGAAGTACCCTGCGATGCAGACCATCAGGCCCAGATTTATCAGCCTTCAGTCATATCAGTCAACCCAACACCATTTCCGTCATCCCAGATCATCTGACCACTTGTACATAAAGAATAATGTGTGTGTCCTCCTTAGTGAAGACAGATCCAAAGTATCTGTTCAACTCTTCTGCCATTTCCTTGTTCCCCATAATTAATTCGCCTTTTTTAGTCTTCAAGGGACCAACTTTGGTCTTAACTTATGTTTTCCTCTTCATATACCTAAAGAAGCTTTTATTATCCATCTTTATATTCTTGGCTGGCTTACCTTCGTAACTCATCTTTTCTCCCCGTATTGTCTTTTTAGTTATCTTCGGTTGCTCTTAAACATTACCCAATCCTCTTGCTTCCCGCCCATCTTTGCTACGTTGTACTTCTATTTTATTTTTATACTGACCCTGACGTCCATTGTCAGCCACGGTCGCCCCTTACTCCCCTTGGAATCTTTCTTAATATTTGGAATGAACTGATCCTGCACCTTTTGTATTATTCCCAGAAATACCTGCCATTGTTTTTCCACTGTCATCCCTGCTAGAGTATGTTCCCAGTCAACTTTGGCCTGATCCCCTCATGGCCCCATAGTCACCTTTATTCAACTGTAACCCTGACATCTCCGATTTACCCTTCTCGCTCTCCAAATGTAGAAGAAACCTCACCATATTATGTTCGCTACCTCCTAATGGCTCCTTCACCTCAAGTTCCTTTATCAAATCCGGTTGATCACATAACACTAAATCCAGAATTGCCTTCTCCCTGGTAGGCTCCAAAACAAGCTGCTCTATGAATCCATTAGGAACTCCACAAACTCCCTTTCTTGGGGTCCAGCACCAACCTGATTTTCCCAGACCACCTGCACATGAAATCCCCCAAAACAACCGTAGCAGTACCTTTACACCATGCCAAATTTAACTCCTGATTCAAATTGCACCCTATATCCAGGCTACTGTTCGGGGATATTTAGGTACATTATGTCCCATTAGGGTAGTTTTACTTCTCCAATTCATTAGTTCTATCAACATCTGACTCCGCATCTGTTTCAATGTCACCCCATGCAAAGGACTAAATTTAATTTCACACCAACAGATCTACCCCACCCCCTCTGCCCACCTGTCTGCCTTTGCGATAGGAGGTATACCCTTGAATCCTCAGTTCCCAGCCCTGGCCCTCTTGCAGCCATGGCTGTAATTCCCACAACATCATACTCATCAATTTCTAACTGAGCCTCAAGCTCGTCCACTTTAGTTCGTGTACCTCGCGCGTCCATATACAACACTTTGGCCCCGGTATTCACCTTCCCTCTCGCACCGCTCGTAATTGGCCGTGACCTTGCTCTCTTATTCCCTTCTGGAACTTTCCGTCCCATTAATTTGAGAGTCTTTTGTAACTTTCCCTGCCCACACTTCCCCTTCAACTCCATCTATATACTCCCAATTTGTCAATCACTCCCCCCGAATATTTAGTTTCAACCCACACGTGTAGCCCGAGCAAACGTGCATGCCAAACCGTCGGTCCCCCTCCAGTTAAGGTGCAACCTGTCCCTTTTGCGAAGGTCACCTCGACCCCAGAAGAGATCCCGGTGGTCTATGTCTAAATGCTTGCTCCCTGCACCAGCCCCTCAGCCACACATTCAGATCCCCTGTCTCTCTGTTCCTGTCCTCACTAGCTCGAGGTACTGGAAGCAATCCAGAGATAACCACACTAGAAGTCCTGGTTTTCAGTCTTCCTCCTAACTCTCTAAATTCACGTTGCAGAACCCCCTTCCCGATGTCGTTTGTGTCTAGATGCACAACTACTGCCGGCTGTTCGCCTTCCCTCTCGAGGATGTTCTGAATTCGGTTTGTGATATCTTGAACCCTGGCACCAGGAAGGCAACAGACCATCCTCGAGTCTCGCCTGGTCCCACAGAATATCCAGTCCGCACCTCAGACAATGGAGTCACCCACCATTATAGCTGTGCCCGACGTCGGTCTCACCAGTCGAGTCCCATCTCTCGGATTGGAGCCACCGATGTGTCCGCCCCTCGGACTGGAGGCGTCTCCCCGACAGCTCCCAAGAGGGTGTACCTGTTTTATTAGGTACACCCACCTGGGTCGCCTGCACTCCACGGTTACTACCCTTTCTCTCAGTCACACGCCGTCTTTCCTCCCGTATCCTCGGCTTCACAGCCTCACCTAGGTCCTGTCCAGAAAACTTTCGTTTTCCCGGATGGCCCTGAGGTCATCCAGCTGCTTCTGCAGTGCCCCAATACGGTCCTTTAGGAGCTGAACCGGGACACACCTGCCACAGCTTTTGCAGCCAGAGGCACCATTCGTGTTCCTGTCCTCCCACATCCTGCAAGCACCACACTGCCTAATCTTACCCGCCGTGTGTTCGCCGCGTCCCGTTCTCTCCGGCTTTTGCGTAGTCTCTTCTCCTCAGCCTCCTCGCCGAAGACTCTCGAACCAAAGACTCGCACTTTTCTCACAAGGCACTTCCCTCGACAAGGCGATCCCCGACTGGCGGCACCCCAATAGTAAACCTTCCTTATATTGGCTGATAAATTGCCCAATGTGCCACTTAACCAATAAAACGATTTGCGAATTGCTTACCTTACAGCCAATCACCGAACTCCCCGCTACCGTGCTTGAAGGAATGTGTTCCTAGCTGGTCGCGCCGGTTTTTAAACTGACCGCTTCTGAAATGGAATAAAATAATCTCCCAAGGGCTTACCTTACAGCCAATCACCAAACTCCCTCCTGCCGCTCCCAAACTTGAAGATATTGAAAGTGAAAGCGGAATAGTGTGGCGGCTCCCAAGGGTCGCGCCATCCTAACTGTCGAACCCCTCGGCACGGGAGTGGTTCAGTCCGGAGGCGGCCCTTAACCAGGGGGTTTAAAGGCAGGGGTTTGGGTGCCACATTTCTCTCGTGTGGACTTCCCTACAACCGGGAGGAACATAAATAAAGGTGCCTCTCAAAATACCTGACCTCTTTCGTTTTCAGACCTACCTCGTTCAACAATGCCCAGGTTCAATATATCTATCAACACGCAATGCGGATGGTTATTGTAAATACCTTAGTCTCACACAGGTTGAAGCACAATCATCTTTATTGTCTAGTTCATCATCATATAAGCAGTACATCACACGTTCAGTCCACTGCAGCTACTGGAAGACAGTAGGCGAGTTCCTACACTATAAATCATAAAATTAGGCGGATTTATAATTACTAAGCATTTTTATTGGCTAACATGCAATAGCCAATCTACAATTATTAATTGATTAGGCATTATTCCGTTACACATACAATTATCCCTTTTCCTGGGTTGAAAATAATTAGTGGACATTCGCATTTGTTCCTCGCTAGAACTGAGGCTTCCAGGTGAAAGGACATATTTGTAACTGACTTGGCTTGTTACGTTGGAATCCAGTGTCAAAGCGGGGGTTAAAAAGAACAGCGGGGAAGAGTAAACAGAACGACGAAATAGAGAGGGATGCAACACAGACAAATCTGAAAATTCTGTAAATCAAAATACGACGCGTGACGAATCCGACAAATCTGATACGGCGGGATTGTTAACCGTTATCCGAACCTTTGTCGGCTAGGGTAAATTATCCTTCAAGGCTTTTTCTATATGAAATGCATTTACAAGTTCAATAGAAACGTTTGTTGGCGATAGAATGGTTTTCCTTCGCAATTCGTCAGCTGAATTTAATAAACACCGAGAGTGCACTGATATATTTTCCGATATAATAGTAATCGAACGTCCCAATTTATCGAGAACGTACATAACAACCTCTCCCGGTGAATGCTAAACCCTCCCGCACGGCTTTGAATCAAATGCTTTGAACTGACTTTTGATATTTTTATGTCTTGGTTCAGGACTGCCACAATCCCAAAATCACAGTCCGTACCCGAAACACTCAGTCGGTTCTCATAGTTTGTCCCGGTCTTGAAGTAATAACTGTTTCCCTTTCCACACATGCACTCTGATCTGTATATTCTCATGTTTTATTTGCAGATTTCCACCTCTCGCGGTTTTAGTGCATCCTCTCTAGTTTCCTGTTTTCCTCTTTCAAGCCGCTTTCCCATATTGTGCTCTGGACATCACATGTTTATTGAAACAAGGCTGAATTTTAAGGAAGCCCTTAAACGCTTGTTTTGACCTATGTGAGTTCTGCAGCCAGTGTTCTTAACGTCAAGATCTGAATAGACATACCGATTTGAAGCAAGACCAACATGCTGGAGAAACTCAGCGGGCGAGGCAGCATCTATGGAGCGAAAGAAATAGGCGACGTTTCGGGTCGAGACCCTTCTTCAGACTGGACTTCAAAAAAGCAAGGAAGAACGTTCACGCATGAGTGACTTTACCAATTCTCACCGATGAAATCTTTGCGCTCCACGAAATCACCCCATTTGTTCCCTCCCACGACTCTCCTCCCTCGATCAGCGGATCAATATGACGTTCCTCACAACTCATTATTTGCCTCAAGGCCTGATCCGGGCGGTCACGGACCCTTGAGGCGGTCACGGTGGCGCAGCGGTAGTATTGCTGCCTTACAGCGAATGCAGCACCGGAGACCCGGGTTCTATCCTGACTACGGGTGCTGTCTATATGGAGTTTGTAAGTTCTCACCGTGACCTGCGAGGAATTTCTCCGAGACCTTTGGTTTCCTCCCACACTCCAAAGCCGTACAAATGTGTAGGTTAATTGACTAGGTAACTGTAAAAAATTGGTCACTAGTGGGTGTAGGATAGTGTTGATATACGGGATCGCTGGTCGACGCGGACCCGGTGGGCTGCGCTGTTCCCCGTTTCCGCGCTGTATCTCAAAACTAAACTGTGATTTATTTGCTTCCGTTCCTCTCTTTTACAGTTAACTTGGTGGCGATTGTGATCTTATCCCGAGGGAAGTGTGGCCTCTCCAAATGCACCACTCTCTACATGGTGGGAATGGCAACGGCCGATCTCCTAGTCGTTATATCTGATCCTTTATTGAGGTGGGTTTTTAAGAAACACTTTCAACAATCATTCCTGAACATCACACCCGTGTGCAGTCTCATCCTCGTCTTACTTTCGACATCCACGCATGTTTCTGTCTGGCTGACAGTTGCCTTCACCTTTGATCGGTTTGTTGCCATTTGTTGTGAGAAACTGAAAACGAAATATTGCACCGAGAGAACGGCGGGTGTGGTTATCGGGACAGTGAGTGTACTATGTTGTTCAGTTTCAATCCCCTGGTTCTTTATTTACAAACCAAGCAAGTTTATTGCTGGTGTCCCCTGGCGTTGTAAAGTAAAGCAGGAGTTCTTTAATTCCGCCTCTTGGGCTGCATTTGACGTAACTGACCGCTTTTTTTAACTCCATGCATCCCGATTTTCCTGATCTTGCTGCTTAATGGTCTGACGGCCGGACATATATTAGCGGCCAGTAGAGTCCGCAGGAGGCTCCGGGGCTGCAGCAACGGAGAGAAAGTCAAGGACCCTGAGATAGAGAACCGCAAAACAATCTATCGTGTTACTTTTCAGTATAACTGGCAGTTTTATATTATTGTGGATAACACAGTTTGTTTACATCGTTTACAGGCGGATCACAAATATTTCCAGTTTCACCTCTTATACTGATCCAGTCTTTATTACAGAACAAACGGCACTTATGTTGCAAGTTCTAAGTTGCTGTACAAACACATGTATTTATGTCCTGACGCAGTCCAAATTCAGGGAGGATCTGAGGAATGCGGTGACATATCCACTGAATTGTTTTTGTAAACTAATAAGATCATAGCAAACGTAACAGCCATCCAAGAGCGTTATATCCTATTTCATTACATTTCTGGTTATTTTAGTGTCATTTTTGTCACGTGTACCAGGACACAATGAAAAGCTTTTTTTTTTTTTGCTGGCAAAACCAAATCACTTATAGTGTAGTTTAGTTTAGTTTAGACGCACTGAACCAGACCTTTCGGCCCACCGAATCCGCACCGACCCGCGATCGCCGCACACTAATACTATTCTACACACATTAGGTACAATTTACATTGTTTTATAACTAGCCAATTAACGGACAAACCGGTACGTCTTTGGGGTGTGGGAGAAAATCGAATATCTTCGAGAAAACCCACGCAGATCAGGTGGAGAACGTATAAATGCGTTCAGAGAGCACCCGTAGTCAGGATCGAACCCTGGTGTCAGGCGCAATAAAGCAGTGGCTCTACCGCTGCGCCACCGTGCCGCCCACTCAAGTAAAAGGGAGGAGACCGTGAGCAGAATATAGTTCTCAGCATTGTACCGCATCACTTCCAGAGCCAATCTCCAATGGCCACGATGGATAGCGATAAGGAATGCCGGAGCTTGTGGAGGTATGGGTCAGAAGCATGAACACCTAGAGGAAGACGCTGTTTTAGATTCCGGTGGTGCAGCGGATAGAATGAATGGACGGGGCAATTTCCCATATCTAGTCTAACAAGGGGAAATGAATATAAGAGTCTGGACGTCATGATGCAGATCCATCGGCCTTTGGTGAGGCCACATTTATAACCATATAACGATATAACAATTACAGCACGGAAACAGGCCATCTCGACCCTTCTAGTCCGTGCCGAACACGTATTCTCCCCTCGTCCCATATACCTGCGCTCAGAACATAACCCCCCATTCCTTTCCCGTCCATATAACTATCCAATTTATTTTTAAATGATAAAAATGAAACTGCCTCCACCACCTTCACGGGAAGCTCATTCCACACAGCCACCACACTCTGAGTAAAGAAGTTCCCCCTCATGTTACCCCTAAACTTCTGTCCCTTAATTCTCAAGTCATGTCCCCTTGTTTGAATCTTCCATACTCTCAGTGGGAAAAGCTTATCCACCTCAACTCTGTCTATCCCTCTCATCATTTTAAAGACCTCTATCAGGGATTCCCTTAACCTTCTGCGCTCCAAAGAATAAAGCCCTAACTTGTTCAACCTTTCTCTGTAATTTAGTTGCTGAAACCCAGGCAACATTCTTGTAACTCTCCTCTGTACTCTCTCTATTTTGTTGACATCCTTCCTATAATTAGGCGACCAAAAGTGTACACCATACTCCAGAATTGGCCTCACCAATGACTTGTAAATGTTAACATTACATCCCAACTTCTATACTCAATGCTCTGATTTATAAAGGCCAGCACACCAAAAGCTTTCTTTACCGCCCTATCTACATGAGATTCCACTTTCTGGGAACTGTGCACAGTTATTCCCAGATCCCTCTGTTCACCTGCATTATTCAATTCCCTAACATTTACCATGTACGTCCTATTTGGATGTGTCCTGCCAAGATGTAGCACCTCACACTTATCAACATTAAACTCCATCTGCCATCTTTCAGCCCACTCTTCCAACTGGCATAAATCTCTCTGTAGACATCTACTTCATTATCCACAACCCCACCTATCTTAGTATCATCTGCATTCTTACTAATCCAATATACCACACCCATCATCCAGATCATTGATGTACATGACAAACAACAGTGGACCCAACACAGATCCCTGTGGCACCCCACTAGTCACTGGCCTCCAACCTGACAAACAACCATCCACCATTACTCTCTGGCATCTCCCATTCAGCCACTGTTGAATCCATCTTGCTATTCCACCATTAATGCCAAACAAGTGAACCTCCTTAACCAACCTTCCGTGAGGAACCTTGTCAAAGGCCTTACTGAAGTCCATATACACAACATCCACTGCTTTACACTCATCTATTTCCCGAGTAATCTCTTCAAAAAATTCAAGAAGAATAGTCAAACATGACCTTCCAGGCACAATTCCATGTTGACTGTTCCTAATCAGACCCTGTTTATCCAGATGCTTATATATATTATCTCTAAGTATCCTTTCCATTAATTTGCCCACCACTGACGTCAAACTAACAGGTCTATAATTGCTAGGTTTACTCTTAGACCCCCTGTTAAACAATGGAACAACATGCGCAGTACGCCAATCCTCCGGCACTATTCCCGTTTATAATGACATTTGAAATATTTATTTCTGTCATAGCCCCTGCTATTTCTACACTGACTTCCCTCAATGTCCTAGGGAATATCCTGTCCGGACCTGGAGACTTATTCACTTTTATATTTCTCAAAAGTGTCAGTACTTCCTCTTCTTTGAATCTCACAGTTTCCATAGCTACTCTACGTGTTTCCCTTACCTCACATAATTCAATATCCTTCTCCTTGGTGAATACCGAAGAAAAGAAATTGTTCAATATCTCACCCATCTCTTTTGGCTCTGCAGATAGCTGTCCACTCTGACTCTCTAATGGGCCAATTTCATCCCTCGTTATCCTTTTGCTATTGCTATTAATATAGCTGTAGAAACCCTTTGTATTTACTTTCACCTTACCTGCCAAAGCAACCTCATATCTTCTTTTAGCTTTTCTAATTTCTTTCTTAAGATTCTTTTTACATTCTTTATACTCCTCAAGCACCTCATTTACTCCATGCTGCCTATAATTATTGTAGATCTCCCTCTTTTTCCGAACCAAGTGTCCAATTTCCCTTGAAAACCATGGCAATTTACAATTTTTACTATTTCCTTTCAACCGAACAGGGACATAAAGATTCTGTACTCTTAAAATTTCACCTTTAAATGTCCACCATTTCTCTTCCGCATCTTTCCCATAAAACAAACTGTCCCAATTTACTCCTTTTAAATCCTTTCGCATCTCCTCAAAGTTAGCCTTTCTCCAAACAAAAATCTCAACCCTAGGTCCAGTTCTGACCCTCTCCATAATTATATTGAAACTAATGGTATTGTGATCACTGGTCCCGAACTGTTCCCCAACTGCCACCTGACCTTTTTTCATTTCCTAACAGGAGGTCCAGCACCGTCCCTTCTCTAGTAGGTACTTCTATGTATTGCTGCAAAACACTATCCTGCACACATTTTACAAACTCCAACCCATCCAGCCCATTTACAGAATGTGTTTCCCAGTCTATGTGTGGAAAATTGAAATCTCCCACAATCACTACCTTGTGCTTACTACTAATATCTGCAATCTCCTTACATGTTTGCTCTTCCAATTCTCGCTCCCCCTTTGGCGGTCTATAATACACCCCTACAAGTGTTGCTACCTGGTTCCCATTTGTCAGTTCCACCCAAATAGCCTCCCTAGACGAGCCCTCTAATCTATCCTGCCAAACCACTGCTGTTTGGAGTAGTGCGTGCAGTTCTGGTCGCCCCATTACAGGGAAGCTGTGGGGGCTTTGGGTAGGGTACAGAACATGTTTACCAGAATGCTGACAGGATTAGAAGGTTTCAGATACAGGGAGAGGTTGAATAGATTTAGATTGTCTTCTCTGAAACGTCAGAGGTTGAGGGAAGACTTGAGAGAAGTATATACAATGATTAGACGCATAGATAAGGTAGACAATCAGAAACATTTTCCAAGGATGGAAATGTCCCACACCAGTGATCGGCGTGTTCCTGGAGAGAGGCCAACACAGGAAGGACATCAATCTTCTGACCATGGACTGATATTGTGGGGCGACTGTCGGGAACTGTCAGGGAGTGGCACTGACCCTTCTACTATTCCTGCTTTAACTTGGGCACTCAGTGACCAGTAGGTAGATGGGTTTTGTAGACCAGGGGTTGAATGTAATGTAAGGGTTAACCAAAGAGGCTTTGCAGTAAAGATGGAGTTGTCTGCTAACAGCACCACGTCTGCTCACAGCACCGCTGGCTTAGAAACAGTTAGATGTTTAGGAAAATGCTTGGGCTCAATTAGAAGCACCCAGTAAATCATGGGTCACGAGTGGTCCATAGAAGATAAACTTTTCATTCGAGATTGCTCAGTGCTTGATTAAACCTTGTGTTTTGACCAAGAAGAATACCTAGTTTTATAAACATAGCCTACTTTTGTATGTAGATTGGGGTAGAATCGCAGGCTTACTGAAGATATCTATATAATTAAAATTGATCTTGACCATTGCGTGTTGCACTGTATATTGATTTTAGGAAATACGCTACCACTTACGGCTGTGATTTATGGCCATCTTGCTCAGAGTTCCCCTCCGCTGTGCTGGGCCAGAGGATTTTTCCCATCGATGAAAAATAAAAGACTTATTAACGTTTAAAAAAATGTTGCGATTCTCTTTCTTGTCAATCACGCCATGAAGGCCACGCCCCTTCCGGAGGGACAATAAAACCCGGAAGTGTGGAGGTGCCTCAGTTCTCTGCAAGATGGGGGTAGCGAGAGGTTGCGACTCTCGGTCTACTTGTCTACTTGAGCTGTGAATAACACTGAACTCATGATTAGTTTTAATCTGCAATTTGAGAAGGAGAAGGTTAAATCGGAAGTGTCAGTGATGCAGTTGAACAAAGGGGACTATGAAGGCATAAGACGGGAGCTGGCCAAGGTAGACTGGAAAGCGATCCTAGCAGGAATGACGGTGGAACAGCAATGGCAAGAATTTCTGGGCATAATCCAAAAGACGCAGGATCATCGCATTCCTAAAAGGAAGAAAGATTCTAAAGGGAGTTAGAGGCAACCATGGCTGACAAGAGAAGTTAGGGATATAATAAAACTAAAAGAAAAGATGTATAACACAGCAATGAGTAGCCGGAAGCCAGAGGATTGGGAAACTTTCATAGGACAACAGAATAAAGCAAAACGGGCAACACGGGCTGAAAAGATGAAGTACGAAGGGAAGCTGTCCAGGAATATAAAGACGGACAGCAAAAGCTGCTTTAGGTATGTTAAGGGAAAAAACAGTAGCAAAGTCAAATGTGGGTCCCATGAAGGCAGACACGGGCGAAATTATTATGGGCAACAAGGAAATGGCAGAAGAGTTGAATAGTTACTTCGTATCTGTCTTCACTAAGGAGGACGCAAGCAATCTCCCAGATGTACTGGAAGGCCCATTTTCCTGACATATACGGTCCCGCCTGCCGAGTTCGTGCAGCACTTGGTTCTGGTTCCACATTTCAGGCTCTTCATTCTTTTGTGTCTACGTTGTGTGTACCTTGATCCATGCCTTAGTCCAAGATTGAAATATTTGTTTGGATACCTCTAAAATGGCGCGAGAGCCTCTGTCTCCACCACCCACTGAAGCAGTGCGTTCCTGATTTCAGGCACCCTATGAAATTAACGTGCATGAGTCAAACTTTTAAATAACTATATAAAAAGTAACAGAACTAATGTCATTGGTCAGTAGGATGACGACCCTTCCTCCCCCACCCTCGCCGAAACTGGCAATCTAGCAACTAAACCCCCCCCCCCCACCCCGTGTGTGTGTGTGTGTGTGTGTGTGTGTGTGTGTGTGTGTGTGTGTGTGTGTGTGTGTGTGTGTGTGTGTGTGTGTGTGTGTGTGTGTGTGTGTGTGTGTGTGTGTGTGTGTGTGTGTGTGTGTGTGTGTGTGTGTGTGTGTGTGTGTGTGTGTGTGTGTGTGTGTGTGTGTGTGTACGTGTGTGTGTGTACGTGTGTGTGTGTGTGTGTGTGTGTGTGTGTGTGTGTGTGTGTGTGCACGTGTGTGTGTGTGTGTGTACGTGCGTGTGTGTGTGCGTGCGTGTGTGTGTGTGTGTGTGTGTACATGTGTGTACGACGTGCGAGAGAGAGAGAGAGAGAGAGAGAGAGTGAGAGTGTGTGTGTGTGTGTGTGTGTGTGTGTGTAGCTTCGTGTATATGTATGGTTTCGAGCGCGCGTGTATGTGAGTGTGAGTGTGTGTGTGTGTGTAGACTCGTGTATGTGTATGGTTGAGTTTTCATCAATTCATACATTAATGAGTATTGGAAGTAGAATTAGGCAATTTAGCAGAACGAGTCTACTCGGCCATTCAATCATGGCTGATCTATCTTTCTCTCTCAACCCCGTTCTCCCGCCTTCTCCCCATAACGTTTCCACCATTACTAATCACAAACCTGTCAATATCCGAATTAGAAATGCCCGATGACTTGCCCTCCGTGGCTGGCTGTGGAATTTAATTCCACAGATTCAGCAACCTCTGACTAAAGAAATCCCCCCTCATCTCCTAACAAAAGTTGCTGTATGTCTTTTATTCCGATGCTGTGCCCTCTGGTCCTAGACCCTCCCACTCGTGGAAACATCGTCTTCATATCCACTCAATCCAGGCCTTTCACTGTTCGGTCAGTTTCAATAAAGTCTCCCCTCATCCTTCTAAACACCATCGCGCACCAGCCCAGTACCTTCAAACGCTCATCTGTGCAGGAGTAGGCCATTCGGCCCTTCGATCCTGCACCGCCTTCCAATATGATCATGGCTAATCATCCAACTCAGTATCCTGTACCTGCCTTCTCTCCATACCCCCTGTCCCATTTAGCCACAAGGGCCACATCTAACTTCCTCTTAAATATACCCAATGAACTGGCCTCAAATACTCCAAACTAAACTAATCTAAAGATACAACAGATAATGTTTCAATTCTGTGGCATGTGTTCAGAACTAAGCAAAAAGGAAACAGCATCTTGTAACATTTCCCACTTTTATTTTAGATATCCAGCATCTGCAGTTTATGTTTACATTTTCGTTTATTGCGCATGAATGTATATTGACCAACCAGTGAATGTGTCAAAATGTTTGATTGGCAAATCGCGTGGATTCACCATCCGGACTTTTTTTTCCTTCTTCAGTCCCAATCAAACTGAAGCTGAATCCGGACACTGCGCATCCGAGACTCATCCTGTCCAGTGACCTGACAGCCATCAGACCTGGTGCTAAACAGAAGGTCCCTTAAAAACTAGAGCGATTTGTGCAGTGGCACGGTGTCCTGGCATCTCAGGGCTTCAATACTGGGAGCCACTACTGGGAGGTCGAGGTCGGAAGGAACACCATGTGGAGTGTGGGAGTGGTAAAAGCATCGGTACTGAGGAAAGCGGAGTTCACACCGGAACCAAAATCCGGTGCCTGGGTATTGTGGCGTCTGGGAGAGGAATATACCACTATGTCTTCACCACGTACTGCTCTCCCTGTTCCAGTCAAACCCCAGAGATTGGGCATGTACTTGAACTATGAGGCTGGCCAGGTGACACTGTACAATGCCGATGACATGTCACATCTGTACACTTTCAGGGACAAATTATCTGAGAAACTCTATCCTTACTTCTCAAAAGGTTGCAACATTGAGTGTATGCAAATAGTCCACTTGCATATATAGGTCTATTTGGTGAACGTGGGGTCAACCTTTATGGGGAGACACTTGAAACGGCGCTACTTCCAGTGGTTATCAATGTTAATCAGTGCGTCCAACACTGTTCCTACCTGTAAACTGCCATTTATACTGTTTAACTCAATTTTTAGATATTTATATCCCCATCTGCTAAAATTCCTGTCAAACACCTCTATCACATTCTTATGCATTAAAGTTTCCCTCACTACCCATCTTTTGGGCCAATCAACACTGAGCTTACCCACCTTCTTTTGGGGTGACGGAGGAAGTGAGGGAAATCCACATTAGGCAGGAAATGGTGTTGGGTAGACTGGTGGGATTGAAGTCTGACAAATCGCCTGGGCCTGATGGTCTGCACCCCAGAAATCATGGATGCATTGATGATCATTTTCCAATGTTCTATAGATTCAGGATCAGTTCCTGTGGATTGGAGGGTAGCTAATGATAGCCCACTTTATAAGAAAGGAGGGAGAGAGAAATGGAATTATAGACCAGTTAGCCTCACATCGGTGGTGGGGAAGATGCTGGCGTCAATTATAAAAGATGAAATAGCAGCATATTTGTATCGCAATAACAGGATCAGTCCGAGTCAGCATGGATTTGCTAAGTATGGATGCAAGGTGACTTGGATGAGTGGGCAGATGAATGACATATGCAGTTTAATGTGGATAAATTTGATAATATCCACTTTGGAGGCAAGAACAGAAAAGCAGATTATTATATGTTAGGAAAAGGGGAAGTACAACGTGATCTCGGTGAAAGTAAGTATGCAGGCACAGCAGGCAGTGAAGAAAGCCAATAGCAACTTGGCCTTCATAACAAGAGGAATTGATTATTGGAGCAAAGAGTTATTTCTACAGTTGTACGGGGCCCTAGTGAGTCCACGCCTGGAATGTTGTGTGCAGTTTTGGTCCCCAAATTTGAGGAAGGACATTCTTGCTATTGCTATTGAGGGAGTGCTATTGAGGTAGGTTCACGAGGTTAATTCCCGGGATGGCGGGACTGTCATATGTTGAAACAATGGAGCGACTGGGCGTGTAACAACTGGAATTAGAATGATGAGAGAGGATCCTATTGAAACATCTGCGATTATTAAGGGATTGGACACGCTAAAGGCAGGAAACATGTTCCCATCGTTTGGGGAATCCATAACCAGGGCCCACAGTTTAAGAATAAGGGGTAGACCATCTAGAATGGAGATGAGGAAAACTCATCACGTCTGATATTGATGTTACTGTGTTATTGAGCGTGTGTGTACAGGGGATCACAAATCGGTATGAACTCTATGGGCCGAAGGGCCTGTTTCCATGCTGTATCGTTCAATTCAATTCAATAAATCATCTGCAACTTAGTCTAGGTGTTGTCCAAATGAATCACTGGCGGCACAGTGGCGCAGCGGTAGTGTTGCTGCTTTATAGCGCCAGAGAGCCAAGTTCAATCCTGACTATGGGTACTGTCTGTGTGGAGTTTGTACATTCTCCCTGTGACGGCATGGATGCTCCAGTTGCCTTCCAAATCTCAATGACATGCAGGTTTGTAGATTTATTGGCCTCTAAATTGTCCCTCGTGTGTAGGATAGAACTAGTGTATGGGTGATGGTGATCGGTATGGACTGTTTACACCCTGTATCTCTAAACTAATCTAAACATCACATTTCTCCATATTTCATTTCCAAATTCAGAGTTCATTCTGATAACCTACCAATGTCCTCTTTAAACTGGTTACAAAATCCTCCTCATAGATTAGCATATTAATTTTAAAGGAAGGCTTTGAAATTTGACGAGCAAATAAATCTACAAATTAATTTCTTCTTTGCGTTTAGCATGTTATCCA
This sequence comes from Leucoraja erinaceus, assembly GCF_028641065.1. Classification (NCBI taxonomy): domain Eukaryota; kingdom Metazoa; phylum Chordata; class Chondrichthyes; order Rajiformes; family Rajidae; genus Leucoraja; species Leucoraja erinaceus. The sequence goes on along the minus strand of NW_026576778.1, from coordinate 40,643 downwards.
ATTTGGTGACTGTGGTGCAAAATTAACTGACAATGTTGCCTCATAACTATTTCATTTCATTCAACAAAACTAAGTCTGCATATGAAGGAACAATACATCAATTGCGTGTAAACGATGAACAGATGTATCAATAACTGCATAATATTAGTTGCATTCATTGCTTTCAAGTTTGATAATAATCGTTTTAATTATCGAAACGTAGACAATAGGTGCAAGAGGAAGCCATTTGGCCCTTCAAGCCTGCACCGTCATTCATTTTGATCATGGCTGATCATCCACAATCTGTAACCCGCTCCTGCCTTCTCCCCATATCCCTTGATTCCGCTAGCCCCTGGAGCTCTATCCAACTCTCTTTCCAATTTGTCCAGTGAATTGGCCCCTACTGCCTACTGTGGACAGAATTCCACAAATTCACAACTCTCTGGGTGAAAACGTGTTTTTCTCAGCTCAGTTTTAAATGGCATCCCCTTTATTCTTGGACTGTGGCCCCTTGTTCTGGACAACCTCATTATTGGGAACAATTTTCCTGCATCTAGCTTGTCCAGTCCTGTTATAATTTTATACATTTCTATAAGATCCCCTCTAATCCTTCGAAATTCCAGTAAATACAAGCCCACTCTTTCCAATCTTTCCTCAAATGACAGTCCCGCCATCCCGGGCATTAACCTCGTGAATCTTCTCGGCACTGCTTCAATATGAAGGATGTCCTTCCTCAAATTAGGAGATCGAAACTGCACACAATACTCCAGATGTGGTCTCACCAGGGTCTTGTACAAATGCAGTAGGACCTCCTTGGTCCTAAACTCAAATCGTTTCGCAATGAAGGCCAACATGTAATTGGCGTTCTTCATTGCCTGCTGTACCTGCATGCTTACTTTCAGTGACTGATGTACAAGCACGCATGGTCTCGTTGTTCCACCCCTTCTCCTAATCTGACACAATTCAGATAATAATCTGCCCTCCTGTTCTTGCCACCAAAGTGGATAACCTCACATGTATCCACATTATGCTGCATTTACCATGCGTCTACCCACTCACCCAACCTATCCACGTCACACTGCAGCCTCATAGCATCCTCCTCGCACCTCACACTGCCACCCAGCTTTGTGTCATCCGCAAAGTTAGAAATGTTACATTAAATCGCTCGTCTAAATCGTTAACATATATTGTAGACAACTGGCATCCCAGCACCGAGCCTTGCGGCACCCCACTGGTCACTACCTGCCATTCTGAAAAAGGACCCGTTAATTCCTACTCTTTGCTTCCTGTCTGCCAACAAGTTTTCTATCCATGTCAATACCCTAGCTCCAAAACCATGTTCTCTCATTTTGCACACTAATCTCCTGTGTGGAAACTTGTCAATGGCATTTTGAAAGTCCAGATACACCACGTCCCTTATCCATTCTACTTGTTACGCCGTGAAAAAAATCCTAAAGATTAGTCAAGCATGATTTCCCCATCTTAAATCCTTGCTGGCTATCCAGATCCCGTCACTGCTTTCCATATGCGCTGCTATAACATCTTTAATAATCGACTCCAGTAGTTTCGCACTACCGATGTAAGGCTAACTGGTCTATAATTCCTCGTTTTCTTTCTTTTCTTAAGTGGAGTTACATTGGCTACCCACCAGTCCACAGGAACTGATCGAGACCCATCATAGCATCAACACACAGTAAATTCCGTAAATATGCACTCAAAGTTGCAGAAGTTAAAGCTTGATATTACTTCTGTGGGCCGGAGAAGGATTGTGACAACCAGATGAAGTGACCATTAGTTATCGGGTTAAGTACAATGTTAGGCGGCTGACTTTTCAGATCTCTTCACACATTAATCGCGTTAATTGAAGAGTTTAATTAATTCGCGCCACCTAGTGGCATCGAGGAAGTGATAGACGCACCAACAGACCAGTTCGCCAGAATTTGGAAAAGACAAACGAATCTGATTAAGTTGCAAGGATTCCGGGAATTATTAGCTCTGTCTCATTTCCCACGGGTGCAACCTGGTCGGCGGCACCCTTTATATTAGATTTTATTTATTTCAGAGCTAATCGCACTTTATTCTTTTTCCGCATCTAGGGTGACCGCATGTAACTTGTTATTTTATTTTCCCCACCCAACCAAAACACTCCCCCGGCGCTAAGCACCTATCTGTGTCATTAGAAACTAATCGCACTTTATTCTTGCCTCAATACAATCAATTCGCTCTCTAGATTCAACCACGCACTAGTTAATTTACTAATCCGCATGTCTCTAGGATGTGAGGGACGGACGAACGCGAAACTCCTGGGAAAACCCACGCATTCACATGGAGAAGGTGCAAACTTCATGGAGACAGGTGGAGGGAGGTCAGGATGGAAACTGCGTCACTGTCCCTGTGGGTGACATCACTTGGAGTCGTGCAGCTCGACTAGCTGACAAATACTCCCGTCGTTCTATCCGTGGCATTTACAATGCTAATGGAACACTGAACTGTTGTCATGCTATCTGTATCCACGAACACCTCAGACAATGCATCCAGCTTTTGCGCATCATATGCCTGAAAATATTATCCTCAAATCCCCTTTAAATGTTCCACACCTCACTATAAACCTTTACACCCTAGTAATAGACATATCAGTCCTCTGCCACTTCTGTTCATACCCCCGCTCCGCTCCAATTTCACATAGGTCTAACAGCCTCCACTACCAAAATCCGCTCCAAAGGAAACACCGCTGCTTATCTAATCTAATTAATTAAGGGACAGAAGTTTAGGGGTAATATGAGGGGGGACTTCTTTACGCAGAGAGTGGTAGCGGTGTGGAATGAGCTCCCAGTGGAAGTGGTGGAGGCAGGTTCATTGGTATCATTTAAAAATAAATTGGATAGGCATATGGATGAGAAGGGAATGGAGGGTTATGGTATGAGTGCAGGCAGGTGGGACTAGGGGGAAAAAAATTTGTTCGGCATGGACTTGTAGGGCCGAGATGGCCTGTTTCCGTGCTGTAATTGTTATATGGTTATATGGTTATCCATCCCTCATAGACGAGATAATCCACCCTGGGCAAACATCTTGGTAAATCACCAAAACTGCATCTTCATCCAGAGTGGCTTTTATGTGGTTGTGTGTCTTGACCAGAACCTGCGGAACTTGCAAGGGACCTGCGGCGGCCTACACACGTGTTATATATTTGCTCCATATCCCACTTCCATTCATATTGTGCGGCTGGTCTACGAACCCCAAGCACCTGCCTACACTCTTATGTGCTGGGAGCAAATGCGGATGCTGATTTAAACCGAAGATAGACACTAAATGCTTGAGGAACTCAGCGGCACAGGCAGCATCTCTGGACAGAAGGAATGGGTGACGTTTCGGATCGAGATCCTGCGTCAGTCTGGGGTCAGTCCCGTTTGATGGCGGTGTGTGTGTGTGTGTGTGTGTGTGTGTGTGTGTGTGTGTGTGTGTGTGTGTGTGTGTGTGTGTGTGTGTGTGTGTGTGTGTGTGTGTGTGTGTGTGTGTGTGTGTGTGTGTGTGTGTGTGTGTGTGTGTGTGTGTGTGTGTGTGTGTGTGTGTGTGTGTGTGTGTGTGTGTGTGTGTGTGTGTGTGTGTGTGTGTGTGTGTGTGTGTGTGTGTGTGTGTGTGTGTGTGTGTGTGTGTGTGTGTGTGTGTGTGTGTGTGTGTGTCCGTGTGTGTGTGTGTGTGGGGGGGGGGGGTCGTGTGTGTATTGTGTGAGAGTGTGTATCCATGTTTGAATATTCAAAGTTTCAAGGTCAGTTTATTATCACATGCACCAATTAAGGTACAGTGAAATGTGAGTTACCATTCAGCCATACTGAGTGAGAAGCAACAAAACACACAACCACATAAAAGTTAACAGAAACATCCCTCACATTGGATTCCATATTCCTCACTGTGATGGAAGGCAATAAAGTTCAATCTTCTTCCTCATGTTCACGCGCTCTCGGGGCAGTCAAACCATCCGCAGCCGGGTCGATCAAAACCCCCGCAGCCGATGATAGAAGCCCCCGTCGGGGTGATCGAGTCAAGTGTGTGTATATTTCTCGATGTGTAAATGTGTGCCTGTTCCTCGTGCGCATGTGCAGGGAAGACATGTAGCGCTATGATAAGAAATGATGTTACATAAAAGCATTCATGAAGGGAATAGTACTGAATATCACAAAAGAGAAACAAAACAGAATTAGTGCACTAGATGCCTCTGGGGAAAAGTAATTGGTGGCGTTTCGGTTGGAGACACTGCTTCAGAAAAGAGTCTGAAAAACATTCTCGAACCGAAATGTAACTTGTGCCTTTTTTTTTACCAGAGTCGCTGCCTGACCCGTTGAGTTCCACGAGCATGTCGTGTCTGTCTTCAGTGTAAACCAGCATCTGCAGTTCGTTCCTGCACATTGGAGACCTCGACGTCTTTCACCTTTCTTAGCACATAGAACGGTAAAGCATAGGGACAAGCCACTCGGCGAAAATGTTCCCTGCTGAACATGATGCCAAGCTGCACTAAACTCGCACATGTGTCATATGCCTTTATTTCCTGCACATCCACCTGCCTATCTGAAAATACTTTAAACGTCCCAACATTTCTGTTACCACGACCATCAACGGCTGCGCGTTTCAGTCGCCCACCAATCTCTGCGTGGAGAACGTGCCCAACACATTTCGCTTAGACTTTGCCCAGAACACAAAACATTATTCAGTCATCATAAACGGAGAATGGATGAAATCTGATGTAATTTCATAAAAACCTGGGGCATGTTTTCAGGTTCAGTGATTTTAATGCAACATCTTTATTTCTTGCAATGAGATGGAAATATGAAAATTACACTGTGTCGATAGCTTTATTTCACGACAGTGTACAAACGAAACCGAGAAATATGACGCAAAAATAGCAGGTAAACGAAGAGTCCTATTCCACGCGTCCTTTCTGGGTGAAATCGAGAGCACGATCTTGTGGAAGAATAAAGCGAAGGGCAGCGTCACATCTCAACTCTGGTTCCAGCCCACTGCCGCACCAGTTTCATAGGTTTACTAACAACCCCAGTGAAGTATTTAACCGCGTTTTTCACTTCCTGTCTGAACCTACTCTGGGTCATCCCATAGATGCAAGTGTTGGCACACGAGCTGATGCGCATGAGCAAGACGCCCACGTCATTGGCGATGTAGGAGGGGCTTGTGTGATCCCCGCCCACGCAATTCACAGTGACACGAGTGGAAATGTAGGTGACAGTTGCCGTTGTCCACAGCAGTATGTAGGTGCCGGACACCGTGAACAGCAACACTATGGACTTTGTCCGATTCTCTGTCTCAGTGTCCTTGCCATCCAGTGACTTCAGGCGCCGGCGGACTCTGCTGGCCGCAACGATGTTCCTGACCGTCAGTCCGTTAAACAATAGAACCAGAAGGAAGGGGAGAAAGGAGAGAGATATACTACACATCCACGAGAAAGCCACCCACCAGACGGAGGTGAAGTAGGCGGGTTTAGGCCGGCACCCCCACTTGACGCTGTCCACAGTGAAGCGTGACTCGTACATGAAGTTAAAGGGGATGTACTTTATGCAGCTCAGCGCGCACATGGACACAATGACCACGGCGGCCGTCCTATCCGTGCAATAGATGAGTCTCAGCTTCGGGCAGCAAATGCTGACAAAACGGTCAAAGGTGAAGGACACGGTTAACCAGACGGAATAGTCCACGGTGACGATCCGCAGGTAAACATTAGAAGGACAAACTGCGCTGAGGGAGAGGAACGAGTTAGAGACGTAGTAAATGTAGATTTCCCGGAGTAACACGTGTAAGATTATAACAAGAAGGTCGGAGATTGCCATCGCCACCATGTAACGGGTGATTCCTCTGGAGAGCCCGCACTTTCCTCGGTGTAGGATTACAGCCGTCAGCACGTTCGCTGAAGGAAGAACACAAATGCAATGGAATTAATATTTCAACGGAAACATAGTTTCATGGAATTACGATTAGGTTTGGGAGCTGCAAGAACGCATGAGGGGATCAGATACGGCGAATGGACAAGAGCCACGTGATATCAAGTTAGAGTTGAGAATAAATGGGGCAATGTAGTAAAATCTATTTTAATGGGGAGTCTTGTTCCACGAGTCCGTTCTGGGTGGAATGGAGAGCACAGAGCAGCACGATCTTGTGGAAGAATAAAGCGAAGTCGGCGTCACATCCCACGTCTGATTCCAGGCCACTGCCGCGCCAGTTTCTTGTGTTTACTAATAATCCCGGTTAAATATTTAAGCGTGTTCTTCACTTCCTGTCTGAACGTACTCTGGATCATCCTATAGATACACGCGTGGGCACACGGGCTGATGGGCATAAGCAAGGGATGTACTTCACATGAAGTTTCACCATTCCCAACCGGTGAGTGTACGGAACAGGCTGGCAGATGAGGTACTTGAAATATATAAGAAAACAACAATTTGAAACTTATTTGGGCAAATTCGAAGACAGGAATGTTTCCGACAAATATGAGCTAAAAGCGTGCCAATGGGACAAGTGTAGATGGGGCATCTTGGACGGAATTAACAAATTGGACCGAAAGCTCTACTTCCGCGCTGCATTATTTTATGAATGATGACACTCAACGAGACGGACCACGAAAGGCGCTCAATTGGAATTCAAAGCGTTCATTGCCGCCCGTCATTCAATAGCACTTTGCACAGGCAGAGTGATGATATCAGCTTCATTTGACTATATAACCATATAACAATTACAGCACGGACCAGGCCGTCTCGACCCTACAAGTCCGTGCCGAACAATTATTTTCCCCTAGTCCCATCTGCCTGCACTCAGACCATAACCCCCCATTCCTTTCCCATCCATATACCTATCCAATTTATTTTTAAATGATAAACTCGAACCTGCCTCCACCACTTCCATTGGAAGCTCATTCCACACAGCTACCACTCTCTGAGTGAAGAAGTTCCCCCTCATGTTACCCCTAAACTTCTGTGCCTTAATTCTGAAGTCATGTCCTCTTTATTTGAATCTTCCCTACTCTCAATGGGAAAAGCTTGTCCACGTCAACTCTGTCTATCTCTCTCATCATTTTAAAGACCTCTATCAAGTCCCCCCTTAACCTTCTGCGCTCCAGAGAATAAAAACCTACAAAACAAATCATGTCGCCAGTCCCAAAATACTCTGCAAACTCCAATCTGAAAATAAAACTGTATCTTTGCATGACAAAAAAGAACCTAAACAATCTGGAAACAGGCTTTAGGTTCAAGAACTCAATTTGATAAATGCTTACGCTTTAGCTCCAAGACTCAGCATCTGGACTGACGGTGACCATCAGAGATTGAAGGGATGGTCTTTGATCTGAAGCACCAACCCTTGATCAGCCCCTTTCTGTTTTCTAGCACATTCTATTTCGATTTCAAGTTTAGGTACTTTCCCGCGTTCTAATTAAACCACTTAAATTTGTCTTTTGTTCTTTAAAAACATTTTGGTTTCGTTACCAATCAAAATGGCAAGCAGAGAGGAAACTAAGGGATCTGGATAACTGGAATGGGAAATTTATTGCTGAAAATACTCGGGCTGCATCTGACGGAGAGTGAGACGCGGTGCAACATTTCGGTGGACTCTTTTTACAATGCAGTGAAGAGGGTGGCTTTGGAGATATTTAAGTGGTGCCTGCGTTGATCACCAGAGCATTGTAATATTGGTGTGGCCAGCGTGTCGTCATGCCCCCTGGTGGCCACACCAATATTACAATGCTCTGGTGATCCGGATCCGGGGCAGTCACCGCTCCCGCTACGCTGCGAGCACTCCTTTCGTTCCGTGTGGTTATTTTGTTTTTAACAAGGGAGCCCGAATAGACGGAAGCAGTTGTACTGTCTGAGCGAGGGTGAAAGTTTATTATTGGCTGGTGATAGTGGAGGAGGACAGTACTCAGACGGCAGATTAAGATTCCAACGACTACAATCAGCGGCACCATCACCACTTTGTCCTTTTGTCTCACTTGGCCACGATCTTATACCCCACACTCACCACTCGCCTGCTAGTTAACTCTCAACTGCAATATGTTGGAAGCACGAATAAATGCAGAGTAGCTCACCCGGTCATAGAAACATAGAAACATAGAAAATAGGTGCAGGAGTCGGCCATTCGGCCCTTCGAGCCTGCACCGCCATTCAATATGATCATGGCTGATCATCCAACTCAGTATCCCATCCCTGCCTTCTCTCCATACCCCCTGATCCCTTTAGCCACAAGGGCCACATCTAACTCCCTCTTAAATATAGCCAATTAACTGGCCTCAACTACCTTCTGCGGGAGAGAATTCCAGAGATTCACCACTCTCTGTGGGAAAAAATGTTCATCATCTCGGTCCTAAAAGATTTCCCCTTTATCCTTAAACTCTGACCCCTTGTTCTGGACTTCCCCAACTTCGGGAACAATCTTCCTGCATCTAGGGGTCTGAAGAAAGATCCCGACCCGAAACGTCGGCTATCCATGTCCGCCAGCGATGCCGCATGACCCGCTGACTTACTCCAGTACTTTAGGATCCAATGTAATGTTCTCCGTCTTTTTACAGACACTTCGGTATCAATGTCTCCTTCTCCGGCGCTACAGACAAGTGAACCCCACCATCCTTGAATTCTGACCTCTTGAAAAACTCATCAGTTTAGTTATTCCAATATTACGTTCTTCGGAGAGTCAAGTTCCCGTTTACTCCCATTTACGAAGATGATTTCATTCAACCCGCTGTCCAACCGTTCTACGTCCGAATATCTTCTATTCTGTTCCCTGTTCATATGATTGTGCATCGCGACGCTACGGCGATGCGTATTCGGATAATTTGCCTGTACTGATCGGAGTACAGTTTGTTGTTGTGCAGGGGATTACGAACAAGTACTCACGCCCTGTAGAGTTGAATCAGACCAGCAACGCATTAAGCAACTCAATCACAGCTTACCAGGGATACCGAACGCCGCCAGGATCGGATAGATGATTTCATTGACGTACAGAATTGCTGCCCGTCCCATCTGGAAGAGTCCCAGTGTCGGCGTTATCCGGGGAGCACAATTGAGCTCCAGCGCGGTTCTGGTGTTCATTAATACTCCCGCCAATTCTCCAGTGGGGTCCGGGGAATGACGGAACACAAATATTAATCATACTCTCTTGAACAAACACGTTTCTTTCCACATAATATGAAGTAATTTCACATCCCGGGGTGGCGGAATGCCTGACGTAGAAAGTGCAGATCGTTGTACCGCTCTCGATTTAAGTTACAACGTGAAGGTCTTTTGGCGGGTCAGGAATCACTTGGTTGACGCGGCGAACGGCTCAGCTGAAGTTGGAGGGCGTTAGCACAATTGAATCCGAAATATAATCCGCCATTTATCACATGCGAATCCACAGAAAAGGGAAAGGGATAAAGACAATGGTTTGTTTAAATTGTATTACTAATTCAAAAGTAAATAATCAGTATTGGAATTCGACGATTCAGAGCGGTGGGAGTGAATGCCGATAAAATCCAAGTCCGACTTCGAGACGTGTCACAGCCGCCAATATATGTATTGTTCCTGGTAACATCGCCTCATTCAATCTGTCTGTTGCCAATTTCAAGGAAAGCGGACATATTTTAGTTCAAAAGCAAAACAAATACACCGTGTAGGTTTGAAATTACATCAGAATGACTAACAAAATACTCAGCTCTTCGGGCACGGGGGGGGGAGGGGCAAGTATTGGCTGGGAGAGTAGGAAAGTATATACCGAAGATAACACAAATATGTGACGCCTTCGACGACGAAGAGAATTAAGCGCGCGTAAGGGGAAGGGTTCTGCTCTGAGTCTCTTTCTCGAGGTTAAGCGACGCTAGTTTACGAAGTTTGTGAAAGACGTTTAGGAAATCATCCTTCGGTGGTGTGTTTCTGGTCAACGAGTTCTGGTTGCTTTTGATTTGATTTGATTTGATTTGATTTGATTTGATTTGAATCCTTACTTGTCATTCAGATCTTTCGGCCTGCAATCATACACAATAAATAACAAAACATACAATAAACACAAATTAACATCCACCACAGCGAGTTCACCAAGCACCTCCTCACTGTGATGGAGGCAAAAGTCTCTTCCCTCGTTGTTCTCCCTCTGCGCTGAGGCGGTCCAGGCCGAAAATGCCGCCCTCCAGTCCAGCGGACGTTCGTAGTGATGTCGCCGCTGCCGAAACCCGGAACGTCGTCTCCGCTCCGAGTCTGGCCGCTGCCGAAAGCTGGAACGCCTCATCAGCGAGTCGGGCCACCGCCACCGCCATAGACCCGAAGTCGGCCAGGCTCGCGCTGTTAGTCCTGGCTGGCTCTGCCTCCGGACCTCGAGGTCGGCCGCAGTTGGAGACCGCCCGCTCCGCCATTAGGCCTCAGCGCAGCCGGAGGCAGAGAAGGGGGATACGACAAGAAAAAGTCGCATTCCCCCGATGGAATAGTCAAAAAAACATGTCCCCCCCCCCCACCCCCGCACCCATAACACAACCTAATAAAATATAATTTAACTAAAACAAGACAAAAACAACAACAACAAAAAGTAAAAACAGACGGACTGCAGGCGAGCCGCAGCTGTTCAACAGCGCCGACACTTCCGGTAATGGTTCCGGGAAACAACCCAGGCAAAGTGGGACGAGGGTCGCAGGAACATGTGTAAAGATGAAATTGCAAGGGCGTATAGTTGACGGAAAATAGCATATGGTTGCAAAGTACAATAAAGAAGATATAAAATCATGCAATTGCTGCAACACAGAATGGGGGAATTCGGTTGTCGTATTCACGTTGCATCTTTCTGGGCAATTTGGAAACATGCCGTTTTCAATGCAATTAACGTAGTTGCGACTAGGGATTTTGGAACGTACGCTTGACGTGCGAAATAGCAAACGAACAATGGAAAGCCTTCCAGACTAACTTCTTTCAGAGAATCATATGTTTCTCCACTCATAGAGTGATAGAGACAGTTACACAGCAGATAGACAATCCTTCAGCCGCAGCGTACGTGTGCTGACCAAGCTTCCTTCATGTTAGAGTCACATTTGCCTGTTTTGGGCCCACATCCTGCTATTGTTTTCCAATCCATGACACTGTCAAATGCCTTTTAAACGTTGTAATTGCACTTGCCTTCAACCCTTCCGCTGGCACCTATTTCCGTACACAAATCACAGTTTCTGTGTGACCCCCCCCTTCTCCCCTTTAAACCTGAAAGCGCTCACATTAAGTCCATATATATTAGTTTTAGTCACTCCTACTGTGGAGAAAAGACCATCCACATTATCTTCGACTCGCAAGTCACAATTTCACAGGGCAAGGAAACAGAACCATCAACCCAACATGTCCATGCTGCAAGTAAGATCTTAATTGTTTCGTTTCGGGACATAGGATAATAAAGCATTCTTGACGCTTGGCAAAATGGCCCGTGTGTGCCAGTGCCCTTTGCCCGCATATAACTGTATCCTGCTTAATGATTCCTGACCAAGTGTCTCGTAAATGTTGTTATTTCACCAGTCTGAAATACCTCCTCTGGCAACTTATTCCATGTAGCCATCATCCTCGGAGTGAAAATATGCGCCACACGTTACGAATAATTATTTCTCCACCAACGTTGAACATATGTCGTCTGGTATACACAAAATGCTGGAGTGACTCAACGGGTGAAGGAATCTTTGGAGAGAAGGAATGGGCGACCCTTCTTCAGACTGATTCGATCTGGTTCTTGATTATTTTACCCTGGATACAATACCCTGCATATTCAACCTATTATAGATTCATAGATTCATAGAAAATAGTTGCAGGAGTAGGCCATTCGGCCCTTCGAGCCTGCACCGCCATTCAATATGACCATGGCTGATCATCCAACTCAGTATCCTGTACCTGCCTTCTCTCCATACCCCCTGATCCCTTTAGCCACAATGACCACATCTAACTCCCTCTAAAATATAGCCAATGAACTAGCCTCAACTAATTTCTGTGGCAAAGAGTTCCAGAGATTCACCACTATCCGTGTCAAAAATGCTTTTCTCATTTCGGTCCCAAAGGATTTCCCCTTTATCCTTAAACTGTGACCCCTTGTCCTGGACTTCCCCAACATCGGGAACAATCTTCCTGCATCTAGCCTGTCCAACCCCTTAAGAATTTTGTAAGTTTCTATAAGCTCCCCCCTCAATCTCCTAATTTCTAGCGAGTACTATCCAGTATTTCTTCATATGAAAGTCCTGACATCCCAGGAATCAGTCTGGTGAATCTTTTCTGTACTCCCTCTATGGCAAGAATGTCTTTCCTCAGATTGGGAGACCAAATCTGTATGCAATACTCCAGGTATGGTCTCACCAAGACCCTGTACAACTGCAGTAGAAACTCCTTGCTCCTATACTAAAATAATTTTGCTATGAATGTTAACATGCCATTCGCTTTCTTCACTGCCTGCTTGCGCACCCTGCTGCACATGCATGCCTACTTTCAATGACGGGTGTACCATGACACCCAGGTCTCGTTGCATCTCCCATTTTCCTAATCGGCCACCATTCAGATAATAGTCGACTTTCCTGTTTTCGCCACCAAAGTTGGTAATCTCACATTTATCCACATTATACTGCATTTCACCCAGCCTATCCAAGTCACCTTGCAGCCCCCTAGCATCCTCCTCACAGAAAACACTGCCCCTGATTAATTCATACACCTTTATGAGATCACCCCTCTGTCTCCAGCGCTCCAAGAAATAAAATCCGTGAAGGCATAATCTCGATATTATTGTCACCCAAATGCTGCCTAACCAACGTCTTCTACAATTGTAAGATAATATCCCAAACACTTCACTCTTAAGGCTGAATAAGGCTAACTTCCCATCCTACGCTTTCCCATCCTCTCTCCACGTGAGGCCACTTTCAGCGAACTGTTTACCAGCGCTCTAGACCCCCCTGTTGTATAATACCACACCAAGGCCCCACATTTGCAGTGAAGGTCCTGTCCCAGTTTGCCATCCCAAACTGCTATTCCTCACAATACCTGCATTAATTTGCATTAAACATTCCACAACCCAATTGCCCAAATGATCAAGATCCTGCTGTAATTTCTGAGAACCATTTTCACTGTCTACCATTCAAACTATTTTCGTGTCGTGATTGCAGAAACCTCCATCAGATCTTCCCTCGGTCTTGGTCGCTCAAGGGAAAACAGCCCCTGTAATCAACTCTCTCCTCATAACTCAAGCCCTCCAATCCCGGATAAATTCTCCTGAATATTTCCATGTCCTCTCGACCTTAATTTCATCATTCTTGTATTATGGCTGGACCTACTCATGATATTGTGAAATACAAATGACTGAAGTGTTGGTGAGCAAACCTTCTGGGAGGAGCAATCACTGTTCTAATACCTTCATGATATTTATGGATAAAGACAGTGTGGGCCCACTTGTGGAATATTGGCAAAGCTAATATTGATGGTATTAGATAATACATTGGTCAAGTGGCCTATTTGTCGTCAAAAGAACAAGCCGGTAAGCGGGATGTTCTCAAATGTGCGGTGGAAAGTGTTCAGGGCATTCATCATTCTGAGAGAGTGACGGACAAACACATGGGAATGTGGAAGCTTGGATGGCAAGAGAAGTTGAGGCTCTGGCCGAGAAAAAGAAGGAGATAGGGAAACGAAGATTGGACCAACTGCTTCCGACTGCAGGGGTTTGGGGAACTGTGGGGGCATAGTTAAGGAAGCCAAGTTAACTACCGTGAACTGACATTGTCTTTCCAAATGCAGGTAGATGCTATGTCACAGTAACTTTGCCACCACGGCTATGGATCATTACCCTTTGGATTACCGGATTGTCCTTGCAGCCGTTCTTAATTTATGTTCTAAATTTTAAATCTTAATTTATTATCTAAAGGGTTGCCGATTAGGAAAAGGGGAGATGCAACGAGACCTGGTTGTCATGGTACACCAGTCATTGAAAGTGGGCATGCAGGTGCACCAGGCAGTGAGGAAAGCGAGTGGTATGTTAGCATTCATAGGAAAACTATTTGAGTATAGGAGCAGAGAGGTACTACTGCAGTTGTGCAGGGTCTTGGTGAGACCACACCTGGAGTATTGCGTACAGTGTTGGTGTCCTAATCTGGGGAAATACATTCTTGCCATAGAGGGAGTACAGAGAAGGTTCATCAGACTGATTCCTGGGATGTCAGGACTTTCATATGAAGAAAGACTGGATAGACTCGGCTTGTACTCGTTAGAATTTAGAAGATTGAGGGGGGATCTTATAGAAACGTATAAAATCCTTAAGGGTTTGGACAGGTTAGATGCAGGAAGATTGTTCCCAATGGTGGGGAAGTCCAGAACAATGGGGTCACAGTTTAAGGATAAGGGGAAAATATTTTTGGACCGAGATGAGAAAAACATATTTCACACAGAGAGTGGTGAATCTGTGGAATTCTCTGCCATACAGAAGGTAGTCGAGGCCAGTTCATTGGCTATATTTAAGAGGGAGTTAAATGTGGCCCTTGTGGCTAAATGGATCAGGGAGTATGGAGAGAAGGCAGGTACAGGATACTTAGTGTGATGATCAGCCGTGATCATATTGAATGCCGGTGCAGGCTCAAATGGCCGAATGGCCTACTCCTGCACCTATTTTCTCTGTTTCTATGTTTCTATGTTTCCAAGAACTGCAAACAACGCAGGGCCAACATATAATTGTTTAGGAGCTAGGACATATTCCGCAGCTCCATACACGTATGACCACACTGCAACCATTTCTCCTAATTTATTTACTGAATCACGTGGGATTTTAATGCACCTCATCTGCCAGGAATATCTCTTGTGCCCTTTTTGACTATCCGAAATTCCATCTTCAATGCAATCCTACGTAACTCTCAATGGATTCACGTGATGCCAGACGCCGTTCCGTGACATATAGTTCCTTCGTTTCCTCGCCAGAGCTTCACTATACGAGGTCAGTCAGTGTTCTCACGTCCTGACTACGTCGTCTTACGCTGTAGCACACGAATAGGGACTTACTGATCTCGAATTCTCTCTAACTAACTTTTAAATTCCTCCATCTGTCAACATTCACAGGTCGCCGGTGTAATGCCATCAGAATTCTTTCCACCGGCAATAAGACTGGATAACGGACCGTGTCCCCTTCCCATATATCATACACCAACACATCTAACCTCGCCTATACATTGACAGCTAGGCACATGTCCGACAGCAAAGCCACTGTTCGGTCTGAATGTCTGTTTTTATTTCAATTTTTAAGCCTATTTTAGATATGGTAATTTTAATGTTTAAAGCTATATGTATTTATTCTGTTTTTATTAACCACACTGCTGGGAACTGATTGAGAAACATTTGTTTTTCGTTTCATCTGTGTATGTAAGTACTCAGTTAAAATGACATTAAAGTAAATACTGAATACTGAATACTGAGAATTTTACTTCGGAGTCACGTGAGTGACTACGTGAAGAACCCACCCAGTGCGCAGGCGCGGCATTACGTCAGCAGCGCAACAGCGGCAGCAGCTGGAGCCAGGCTCTCCAGCGGCAGGAAAGACAAGACCTCAGATAAGTGAGTCTTTTGTGTTACAGAGAGTCGCTAACGGAGGAAGCTATGGCTACCCGAAAGCGACCAACAAAGAGGACTGCCTGCCCAACTCCACCCGAGGAGGGGTCAATATCTGGGCGGCAGCCACCAGCGGCGGAGGAGCTGTTTGAACGCTCCCGCACACCCGACGCCGAGCCGCTCCCTGTGCCGCCGATTGCGACGCCCCGCACAGGGAGAAAATCAACCCGTAAAGCAGCCGGCCGGTGGCCTCCGACTCGTCGGAGGAACGGGTACACTCTCCACCGGCGAAACGGGGAGACAGCCGCTTAAGCTGCATGAGGCAGCTGCTCGAGCAGATGCTCGAGGAGGAGATGCAGGCAAGGCATCTCCAAGGAGGACGGGCTATAGCCTCCTCCAAACCATCACCACACCCTTCTGTTCCCTCCTTGTTTGAGGTCAGTAAGGGAGGCCAGGACTGGGCTGGCCTATCACAAGGGCAGGCGGACGACAGCGCAAGCATGCCAGGCAAGCTGGAGGAAGAAGAGCTACTGGGTGTAGTCAGCAGGTATGCGGCGCCCCCGAGGACCGGAATGATGCTAGCGCCAAGAATGGCGGCCAGTATCAACATGCTCTCCAATAAGCCATTGCAGGAGAAAATTATACAAGAGGCCCTCGACACTTACACAGCGCTGGAAAACTGCGAAGCGCTTCGAGTAAAGACAGTAAACGGCCAGATATGGAGCCAGCTGGGGCAGCATATCAGGACACAAGAGCTGAAGATGCAGCGTATCCTGAAGCTCCACACCGCAGCCATTACCGCCTTTGCTCGGTCCACGGGGAATGTGGAGCTCTCTACACCTCAGCTGGACGTGCTAGCCCTAATGTGCAACACGCAGTATGAGCTCAACAATTTAAGGCGTGAAAACATCAGGCCTGCCCTCAACCCCAAATACGCGGGCCTTTGCAAAGCTCCGGCGCCAGAAAGGAGGCGCTACTATTCGGGGCCGACTTTGCGAAAAGGCTCAAGGAACTGGAAGAGGCGGCCAAGCCTGTAGGCCTCATGAGGGCAGGGCCAGGACCGAGCAGGGTGAAGACACCCAGTTGGCAGCACGCCTCGGCATCCACCAGCAGGTACCGAGCTGGTGAAAGCCTGGTGACCGCTTCCCACTACCCCCAGAGCTCTTTTTTAGAGCGGGGCCCAGAGCGGAGCCGTGGGAAGATACGCCCCCCCACCACAGCACCAACAAGGACACCCTCGGGCCAAACCCATCGCAAACGCTCCCAGAAATGAACATGGAGGTAGGTGGGTCTGGTTCCTGTCAACATACGCAGACAAAGGGTGTTGTATTAACAGTTTAAGGTTCTTCAAACATGTTTGGTGCTCCTTTACTAACAACAAGTTTATACTCAACAGTATCAGTGGATACAAAATTGAATTTAAACCAGGCATAGAACCGCCGGTTCAGCACATACCCCAAAGGGTATTCCTTCCCACAGAATTAGAGAAGGTAGAAGGACTAGCTGAACTAGATAGGCTCGTGTCCAAGGGCATCATTGAGAGGGCCAGACACAAGCCATTGGAATTTGTATCGAATATATTTATCAAAACCAAAAAAGATGGTAGATGTCGCATTATCATTGATTTGACATCACTAAATCAGTCTGTTGAGTATCAACATTTCAAAATGGAGACATTTGTTACTGCCAGACAACTGATCTCCAAGGGATACTTCATGGCAAGCTTAGATATTAAGGATGCTTACTATTTAGTACCCATTCATAAGGATCATTTCAGATATCTGAAATTTATCTGGATGGGGCAACTATGGCAGTATAGAGCATTACCCAATGGTTTAACGACAGCTCCCAGATTATTTACTAAAATTCTCAAAGTGGCCATGAAAAAAATTAAGAGAACAAAAACATTTAGTCATGGCCTATCTGGATGATGTTCTCATATTGGGGAGAACAAGGGAACTAGCTGTCGCAGGAGTCTTAGCTACTAAACAACTCCTTGAAACATTGGGATTTGTTCTACACCCAGATAAATCAATATTGAAGCCAACAACTAACATGGACTATCTAGGCTTCACTATCGACACTATCCGTATGACTGTCACTCTGCCAAGAGACAAAAAGGCTGCATTAGCAGAAGCCTGTAACAACTTAATCGCAAAAACACAACCAAAGATCCGGCATGTAGCCAGAGTCATTGGTAGTATAGTAGCAGCATTTCCAGCTGCACAATATGGGCCCTTGCATTATCAGAATTTACAAAGAGCAAGGACACATGCACTACGTCTAAGTAGGGGGCATTATGACCGAACTATGGACTTACCCGCTGAAGCCAAATCAGAACTTCAGTGGTGGGTGGATAACATTTGGCACAGTTACAGTCCTATCGCCGTCACCAATCCTAACATAGCCATTACAACGGATGCCAGTGCTTTAGGCTGGGGAGCTACTAACTCTATATCCAGCACAGGTGGCAGATGGACTAATTCAGAGGCATCGCTACTACAATCACTTGGCATAAATTATTTGGAGATGCTAGCCGCCTTTTATGGGCTAAAAGCATATGCATCCGATATGCGGCGCGTGCATGTCAGGTTAATGATTGATAACACGACGGCGGTGTCTTACATCCGGCACATGGGTGGCATAAAATCAGTATCATGCGACAAATTGACTACTATAATCTGGCAATGGTGTGTCGAGAGACATATTTGGCTATCAGCTGCCTATTTACCAGGCAAGCTAAACACAGTGGCGGACACCAGGTCACGAAAATTCAATGACAACATCGAATGGATGTTAGACCCAAAAATATTTGCTAGAATTGTTAAGCAATACGGTACGCCAGATACAGATCAAATCACCAGCTACCCATGTATGTGGCTTGGGAACCAGACCCAGAGGCAGTTCTGCCTCATCAGCCGGGTACTCCAGAAAATACAAGCAGACTCGGCTTCAGGTATTCTGGTCGTACCCGACTGGCCTACCCAACCATGGTTCCCAGTTTTCCACGACATGGTGGTAGAGTCACCTATGGTTTTTCACAGCCACCCACAACTATTGACTCACCCGGTATCCGGCATAAGCCATCCATGCCATCAAAAATTGAAACTCCTGGTTTGTAGGTTCTGAACAGGCCTTACCAGGGATTGGGGTAATCAGAACGAACAATCACCACCATGTCGGCGTCCCTGCGAGTCTCTACCAAGAAGCAGTACTTGACCTACATCAAGAAATGGGAGCAGTACTGCTTGGATGCAGGGACATCATACAAGACAGCCTCGATCACGGACGTACTGGAATTCCTGGCCCACTTGCACCATGACCAAAAGATGAGCTACAGTGCCATCAATGCAGCACGGAGCGCCCTGTCCGCTTACCTTATGCCTACAGGACATCACAGCATTGGATCCCACCCTCTGGTTATAAAACTCCTCAAAGGGATTTATAATACTAAACCCCCTACACCCAGATACACCCATGTATGGGATGTAAGTGTAGTTTTGTCACACCTTAGAGGTTGGCCTCCGATGGGATCCTTGAGTCTGGAGCAGTCCACTCTCAAGACCCTCATGCTCATGGCGCTCGTCTCTGCACAAAGGGTTCAGTCACTGCATCAACTAAGACTGGACAACATGGTAACCACCCCAGACTCCATTACATTTACCATGCCAGGGTTGGTAAAACAAAGCAGGCCAGGTATGCCCAACTCTCCGTTAATCTTCCGGGCCTATCCTCCAGAACCTAGGCTGTGTGTAGTGACCCATCTATACAACTACGTAGACGCAACCCAAACGCTTAGAGGGAGTGAAAAAGCCTTATGGGTCAGCCACAAAAAGCCTTTTGGACGGGTTACCAGCCAGACAATATCTAGGTGGTTGAAACAGGTCTTAAAAGCCGCGGGGATTAACACGGATGTTTTTAAATCCCATTCTATCAGGGCAGCGTCCACGTCAGCGGCGGAACGGATGCAGGTTCCCATAGACCACATCCTTAGTACAGCGGGATGGTCAAGGGAATCAACGTTCCGGAAATTCTACCACAAACCGCTGATGGAGAAGGACTTGTTTGTGGACAAAATTTTAGAATCTGCAAACTTATAATTTAAAGCCCAGGGGAGCTAATTTTTGTTATTGTTAAATAAACAATTTTGTTTCAAAAAACTAACACATTCGTTGGTCTTTAGATACCACTCCCTCCCTCGATGAACTTCGGCAGTGAGTGATATAGCTATTACACGGTTTGAAATCACAGACCTTTGAAGTCTTCACGTAGTCACTCACGTGACTCCGAAGTAAAATAGTGAGATTAAACGAGTACTTACCAGTACGAAGTTTGATCTGTATTTTATGAGGAGTTACGATGAGGTATTACGTGCCCTCCGCTCCCACCCTCGTTGTATAGATCAAACTCGAGCTGATGTCTCTTTAATCTTTACTATCTTTACTTCAATATTGTGTCTACCTGTGATTCCACACCGCTGCTTGGAAGTATGCCGCGCCTGCGCACTGGGTGGGTTCTTCACGTAATCCCTCATCGTAACTCCTCATAAAACACAGATCAAACTTCGTACTGGTAAGTACTCGTTTAATCTCACTATTAGCCCTTCTTCAATTCTCGTCTTTAACTTGTGGATGAGTTAATCTTTTCATTACAATTTTAAAATTAATAGAAGAATGGTAAACACAGGAACAGGCCCTGATCCACGATGTCCTTGCCGAGCATTATGCCTAGTTAATTTAACCTCTTCAGCCTACACGTGTTCCATATGCCTACATTCTTCCATATCGAGATGTGCATCTAAGAACATAGAAACATAGAAACATAGAAAATTGGTGCAGGAGTAGGCTATTCAGCCCTTCGAGCCTGCACCGCCATTCAATATGATCATGGCTGATGATCCAACTCAGTATCCTGTACCTGCCTTCTCTCCATACCCCTGATCCCTTTAGCCACAAGGGCCACATCTAAATGCTTCTTAAATATAGCCAATGAACTGGCCTCAACTGCCTTTTGTGGCAGATAATTCCAGAGATTCAGATTCAGATTCAGATTCAATTTTAATTGTCATTGTCAGTGTACAGTACAGAGACAACGAAATGCATTTAGCATCTCCCTTGAAGAGCGACATAGCAAACGATTTGAATAAAAAAAATAATAAGTGTCCGGGGGGGGGGGGGGGGGGGGGGGGGGGGGGGGGGGGGGGGGTGATTGGCAGTCACCGAGGTACGTTGTTTAGTAGAGTGACAGCCGCCGGAAAGAAGCTGTTCCTCGACCTGCTGGTTCGGCAACGGAGAGACCTGTAGCGCCTCCCGGATGGTAGGAGGGTAAACAGTCCATGGTTGGGGTGAGAGCAGTCCTTGGCGATGCTGAGCGCCCTCCGCAGACAGCGCTTGCTTTGGACAGACTCAATGGAGGGGAGCGTGGAACCGGTGATGCGTTGGGCAATTTTCACCACCCTCTGCAATGCCTTCCGGTCGGAGACAGAGCAGTTGCCATACCATACTGTGATGCAGTTGGTAAGGATGCTCTCGATGGTGCAGCGGTAGAAGTTCACCAGGATCTGAGGAGACAGATGGACCTTCTTCAGTCTCCTCAGGAAGAAGAGATGCTGATGAGCGTTCTTGATCAGAGTAGAAGTATTGTGGGTCCAAGAGAGGTCATCGGAGATGTTGACTCCCAGGAACCTGAAGCTAGAAACACGTTCCACCTCCGTCCCGTTAATGTGGATGGGGGTGTGCGTGCCGCCTCTGGACTTCCTGAAGTCTACAATGAGCTCCTTGGTCTTCTTGGAGTTAAGGGCCAGGTTGTTGTCAGCGCACCATGCTGCTAAGTGCTGGACCTCCTCCCTGTAGGCCAGCTCATCGTTGTTGCTGATGAGGCCAATCACCGTTGTATCATCTGCATACTTGATGATGGTGTTAGTACCATGTACAGGTGTGCAGTCATAGGTGAAGAGGGAGTAGAGGAGGGGGCTCAGCACACAGCCCTGAGGAACGCCGGTGTTCAGGGTGAGGGTTGAAGAGGTGTGCTTGTCTAACCTCACAGACTGGAGTCTGTTGGTTAGAAAGTCCAGTATCCAGTTGCAGAGGGAGGGGTCGATGCCCAGGTTACCGAGTTTGGCGATCAGTTTTGATGGAATAATGGTGTTGAATGCTGAGCTGTAATCGATGAACAGCATTCTTACATAAGTGTCTCTGTTGTCGAGGTGGGAGAGGGCGGAGTGAAGTGCCGTTGAGATGGCATCCTCCGTACTCCTGTTCTTACGGTAGGCAAACTGATAGGGATAGGCAGCTTTTGAGGTGTGCCAGGACCAGCCTCTCGAAGCACTTGGTGATGATGGGGGTAAGTGCAACTGGGCGGAAGTCGTTGAGGCTTGCCGCAGTGGAGTGTTTTGGCACTGGCACGATGGAGGTGGCTTTAAGGCAAGTGGGGACAACTGCTTGGGCAAGTGACAGGTTGAAGATGTCAGTCCAGACGTCTGTCAGCTGCGCAGCACAGGCACTGAGCACGCGCCCGGGGATGCCATCAGGGCCAGCAGCTTTACGTGCATTAGTCCTACTCAGTGCCACGTACACGTCGTAGGGGGTGAGTGTGAGGGGTTGGTGATCGGCAGGTAGCACAGCCTTGATGGCTGTCTCTAGATTGTCCCTGTCGAAGCGGCCATAGAAGTGATTAAGCTCCTCAAGGAAGGAGGCGTCGCTGGATGTGGGGGTGATGTTGGAGGGTCTGTAGTCCGTGATGGCCTGGATGCCTTGCCACATGCGTCGGGGGTCGGAGTTGTTGTTGAAGTGCTCCTCAATCCTGAGCTTATGGCAGTGCTTGGCCTTCCTGATGCCCCTCTTCAGGTTAGCCCTGGATGAACTGTAGGCTCGAGCATCGCCTGACCTGAAAGCGGTGTCCCGTGCTTTCAGCAGTAGCCTGACCTCGCTGTTCATCCATGGCTTCTGATTCGGGTATATGGTCACCTGTTTGAGGGAGGTGACACTATTGATGGTGGAGTTTATAAAGTCCAGAACAGAGGATGTATAGGAATCAATGTCCGTGTGAGAGTCAAGGGTGGCCTGGGCTGCAAACGCCTTCCAGTCAGTGTTTCCAAAACACTGCTGAAGTGTGAAGTCCGCTTCCTCTGACCAGACTTTAACTGTCCTTACAGTTGGTTTAACCCGTCTGATGAGTGGGGAGTACTTAGGGAGCAGGAACAATGAGACGTGATCAGACTGACCAAGGTGGGGGAGGGGGATGGCTTTGTAAGCTTCAGCCATATTGGTGTAGACTTTGTCCAGTGTCTTGTCTACTCTAGTGGGGAAGGATACATGTTGGTGGAATTTGGGGAGTACAGTCTTCAGGTTGGAGTGATTGAAGTCACCCGCAGCAATGAAGGCTGCCTCAGGGTTGTGCGTCTGTTGTTTGCTAATGGCAGTATGCAGCTCTTTCATTGCAAGCTTGGCATTAGCATCAGGAGGGATATAGGCTGCAGTCACAACAGTGGAGGTGAACTCTCTGGGCAGATAGAACGGTCTGCATCTAACCAAGAGGAATTCAAGGTTAGCTGAGCAGTGACTCTCGATGATAGTGGAGTCCGTGCACCATGCTTTGTTTACATAAATGCACAGACCCCCCCCCCCCCCCCCCTCTGGTCTTACCAGAGTCTGATGTCCTGTCCGCTCGGAGTAAATGACGCCCCGATAGCTGGATGGCGCTGTCAGGAACGTCAGTGTTGAGCCAAGTTTCAGTGAAGATCAAGATGTTGCAGTCCTTGATCCGGTTGTGGGAGGTGATCCTTAGCCGGAGTTCATCCATTTTGTTTGCCAGTGAGCGCACGTTGGCGAGGAAAAGGCTAGGAATCGCTGCCCTGTGTGGGGCTAGCTCTAACCTGGCCTTTAACCCACCTCTGCGTCCTCGGCGGTGTTTTCGTACCCGTCGCCGTCTGTTTGTGCTTCTGGTGGGCCGAGCTGGCTTGGTGCGCGCTGGTGTTCTGCGGCTCCGTTGCTCCGCGTCTGGGCGTTCTCCAGCTCCACGGGTCGGGTGGTGGTCTCCAGCTCCACGGGTCGGGTGGTGGGTCTCCAGCTCCACGGGTCGGGTGGCGTTCTCCAGCTCCACGGGTCGGGGGGTGGTCTCCAGCTCCACGGGTCGGGTGGTGGTCTCCAGCTCCACGGGTCGGGTGGTGGTCTCCAGCTCCACGGGTCGGGTGGCGTTCTCCAGCTCCAGGGTCGGGGGGTGGTCTCCAGCTCCACGGGTCGGGTGGTGGTCTCCAGCTCCACGGGTCGGGTGGCGTTCTCCAGCTCCACGGGTCGGGTGGTGGTCTCCAGCTCCACGGGTCGGGTGGTGGTCTCCAGCTCCACGGGTCGGGTGGTGGTCTCCAGCTCCACGGGTCGGGTTCATTACTCTCTGTGTGAAAAATAATGTTTCTCATCTCGGTCCTAAAATATTCCCCCCTTACCCTTAAACTGTGACCCCTTGTTCTGGATTTCCCCCAACATCATCCTGCATCTAGCCTGGCCAGCCCCTTAAGAATATTGCATGTTTCCATAAAATCCCCCCTCAATCTTCTAAATTCTAGCGAGTACAAGCCGATTCTATCCAGTCTTTCTTCATATGAAAGTCCTGACATTCCAGGAATCAGTCTGGTGAACCTTCTCTGTACTCCCTCTATGGCAAGAATGTATTTCCTCAGATTAGGAGACGAAAACTGTACGCAATATACCAGGTGTGGTCTCACCAAGACCCTGTACAACTGCAGTAGAACCTCCCTGCTCCTTTACTCAAATCCTTTTGCTATGAATGTTAACATACCATTCGCTGTCTTCACTGCCTGCTGTACCTGCATGCCTACTTTCAATGACTGGTGTACCATGCCACCCAGGTCTCGTTGCATCTCCCCTTTTCCTAATCGGCCACCATTCAGATAATAGCCTACTTTCCTGTGTTTGCCACCAAAGTGGATAACCTTACATTTATCCACATTATACTGCATCTGCCATACATTTGCCCACGCATCCAGCCTATCCAAGTCTCATTGCAGCCTCCTAGAATCCTCCTCACTAACATCTTAAATGCCAGCATCGTATGTTTTCCTCCGCCACCGTTGGCAGCACGTTGCAGTCTTCATAGAACAGAGAGCATTACAGCGCGGGACCGGGATCTGCGGCGCATCACGTTAGTGCCTACTCGATATACCGCTGTAACTTCTGACAACCTATCCCATACATAGCACCCATCCATGTGGAATTTCACAGAAGTCCAGTCAGAATATTTATTTCCACCACAACCCTCTGTCTTATGTGAATAAGCCATTTCCGAATCCATATGAACACGTCGTCGTAAATCACATATTTCATCATTTTCAGGATCACCCTAGCTTGAGGGACGTTGTCAAAAGTCTAACTAAAATTAACGTTTGCACCATCCTTCATCAACCTCCTTCGTCACCTCCTCAAAAAACTCAATCAAATTAATGCAACATCACCAGCCGTCTGCACAACGCCATGTCGTCTATCTTTAATTAGACAATTTATTCCAAATGGGGGTAAATACTATCTCCAATAATCCTCTCAAATAGTTTCCTTATCATGTTTCCTGGATTTTCTTTACTTCCTTTCTTAAATTAAGGAATAATATTGGCGACTCTCCAGTCCTCCCGGACATCACCTGCTGCTAAAGAATAAATAAACATACTGGCCAGGGCTCCGCAATGTCCTCTCTTGTCTCCCTCAATAACCTATGGACGACGCCGTCAGGCCCTAGAACATTATTCACCATAAGGTTCTTCACGAGCCTCAACACCACCTCCATCTCAATCTCAAACAGCCTCAGCATATTTGTTGCTCTATACTGATAACACTTTCCTGCAAGTCCTCCGTGATTACAGATGCAAAGTATTCATTAATTACCTCATCTACATTGTCCGACACGCATAAACTCCCTCCCATGTCTTTGTTGTATCCCACCATAACCATTTTCATTGTCCCCCTCTTATTTTTAACGTACGTATAGAATGCGTTGAGATTTTATTCAATACGCTTAAGTGTGCATGACATGTTGTGGTCCCTTCTGGCCCTTCTAATTGCCTGAGCTCTTACCTACTTCCTTTATATTCCTAGTAAGTTCCGTCTGATGCCACCGGGAAAGGGATACATGGGTGTGAGTCAATATGGTGCACAAGGCTGAGAGGGGGGAACATATAGTTTGCGGCTAAAGTTGTAGAACATGTTGACTTCGAGCAACCAGGTTGTTAGGTCGCGCTGGACATCGTTTTGAAGTGGTGCTGGGCGCGCTAACTGGGGAAACTTACAGGGACCTGAGTGTAAAAATAAATTGGACAATGGGATACAATCTATTTACATGAAGATTCCTGTGCCCGCTGTGGATGGAATCGAACGCACATGATAGAGCCAACGTGAAAGAATACGACACGATAGAACTGTATATATCTCAGGATGGAAATTGATCGGATATAAAGAAGGGCAGCAGCCTCTCCTAACCCCATTTGCAGGATACTGGCCCGCCAGTTTAATGGGTTTAATGACTGCCCGAGTTAGATGTTTAACCGCGTTCTTCACCTCCAGCCTGACCTTCCTCCATCATCCCGTAGATACACATGTTGGCGCTTGGGCTGATGCGCATGATCAAGACGCCCACGTCATTGGCGATGTAAGAGGGGCTTGTTTGATCCCCGCCGCGAAATTATTAGTGAGGCGAGTACAGACGAAGTGTCACAGCTACCGTTATCCATAACTGTATGTGGCCGGAGATGATGAAAAGAAAATCGACGGAATAGCGCCGATTCTCCACCTTGTTGTCTTTGCGTTCCAGTGACTTCAGACGCAGTCGGACTCTCTTCGCTGCTACGATGTCCCTGACCGTCATTCCGTCGAATAAGATGATTAGAAGGAAGGGGAGGAAGGAGATAGACGTACTGCACATCGAGGAAAAAACATCCACCAGGTGGAAGTGAAGTAGTCCGATTTGGGCCGGTACCTCCAGTTCACCCTGTCCATGGTATAGCGTGGCGCGCACATGGAGTGTAAGGCGATGTACTTTATGCAGCACCGCGCGACACGGACACAATGACCACGGCGGCCGTCCTGTCCGTGCAATAGATGAGTTTCAATTCTGGCAACAAATACTGACAAAACGGTCAAAGGTGAAGGCCACGGTTATCCAGACGGAATAATCCAGTGTGATGATCCGCATGTATATACTGGAAGGACAAATTGCGCTGAAGGAGAGGAAGGGGTTAGGGACACAGTAAATATAGATTTACCGGATTAATACATGGAAGATGAGAACGTGAGTGTCTGCGATTGCCATCGCCACCATGTAGCGGGCGATTCCTCTGGAGAAGCCACACTTTCCCCGGTACAAGATCGCAGCCGTCAGCGCGCTCGCTGGTGGGACAACAAATTGTAGCGAAATTAACATTTAAATGGAACCACCGATGGAATGGAGTTAAAGGTACGGTTGAATATTGCGCAGTGCGACAGCACTTAACGAGACGAATCACAAGAGGCACTTATGTTATAATACGAGACTCTTTTCAGGGGAACAATCACATGGCATTCAATGGCACTTTACGCTGGCGAGGGGTTGCATAAAATATCATTCATAACAATTTTAATTGCCTCTCACAAATCCCAACATATTCGTGGACATCTGTTTGAATGTGTAGGAACGAACTGCAGATGCAGGTTTAAACCGAGGAGAGAAGCAAAAAGCTGGAGTAACTCAGCGGGACAGGCAGCATCTCAGGAGATAAGGAATGGGTGACGTTTCGGGTCAAGATTCTACTTCAGACTGGGTAGGGATAAGGGCAACGAGAGATAAAGACGATGATATGGAGAGATAAACAACAACGAATGCAAGTATATGCACAAAAGTAACGTTGGTAAAGGAAACGGGCCATAGTTAGCTTTTTAGGGTAAAAATGAGAAGCTAGTGGGGATTGGGTGGGGGAGGGATAGAGAGAGATGGAATACCGGGGCTTCTTGAAGTGAGAGAAAACAGCATTCATACCACTGGGATGTAAGCTGCCCAACCGAGGAGACCTAGGGCAGAAAGGTCTGTCATTTCAGAATCAGAACCAGAATCAGAATCACACTTTATTCGCCAAGTATGCTTTGCAACATACGAGGAATTTCATTGGCCAGGTTAGTCATACAATTAAAAGTAACAGATCACTCAGAAACACATTTTAACTTGAACATCCACCACAGTGACTCCTACACATTCCTCACTGTGATGGAAGGCGATGGAAGGCGAAATAAAGTTCAATTCCTTTCCCGCGGTCGGGATGATCTTGACTCCAGTAGCCGATGACGTTCTGGCCCTCCGAGTCGAGGCGATCCACTCCCGCATCGGGGGGGGGGGGGGGGGGGGGGGGGGGGGGGAGTGTCAGCTTCCCGCGCCGGGTGATCTAACCTCGCGTCGGGACTGGTCTCCCGAGACTACGAGTCCTTGATGGTAAGTCCGCGGTGGTCGTGGTGGGAGCGATCCTAGGCAAGGGATCGGTTCCGATGTCAAATCCGCGCCCCGGATTGATCAAATATGGGGTAAGCCATTTGGGACTGAGATGAAGAGAACACATTTCACCCAGAGAGTTGTGAATCTGTGGAATTCTCTGCCACAGGAGGCAGTGGAGGCCAATTCACTGTTTGTTTTCAAGAGAGTACGGCTAAAGGAATCAAGGGATATGGGGGAAAAGCAGGAATGGGATACTGATTTCAGATAATCAGCCATGATCGTACTGGAACTCTCTGCCACAGAAGGTAGATGAGGCCAGTTCATTGGCTATATTTAAGATGGAGTTAGATGTCGGCTAAAGGGATCATGGGGTATGGAGAGAAGGCAGGTACAGGATACTGAGTTGGACGATCAGCCATGATCATATTGAATGGCGGTGCAAGCTCGAAGGGCCGAATGGCGTACTCCTGCACCTATTTTCTATGTTTCTATGTTCCTATGAATGGAGGTGCTGGCTCGAAGGAGCGAATGGCCGAAACCTGCACATATCTTGTCTATGTTTCGTAAACATCGTAAAAATTATAAAGAGCCATGGTTTTCAAGGGAAATTGGACACTTGGTTCGGAAAAAGAGGGAGATCTACAATAATTATAGGCAGCATGGAGTAAATGAGATGCTTGAGGAGTATAAAGAATGTAAAAAGAATCTTAAGAAAGAAATTAAAAAAGCTAAAAGAAGATATGAGGTTGCTTTGGCAAGTAACGTAAAAGTAAATTCGAAGGGTTCCTACCACTATATTAATAGCATAATAATAATAATAATAATAATAATAATAATAATAATAATAATCTTTATTTATATAGCACTTTTCAACAAAACCAGTATTTGAACCAAAGTGCTTTACAGAGTTTGATTAAATTAATAGAACAGACCAAATGTCAATATATCCATACAAAAACAAAAAAGAGAAAAAAGAAAAAAAGACACAGAACAGTACACTATAGAAATCAACATGAAACGTCCCCCCACAGCAGAATTCACTGTGAGGGAAGGCACTAAAAATATCCAGTTCTCCCCCTCATAGTCCACCCGAGGTCGGGGTCTATATGTGGCCTCCTTAGCCAACTCGATGTTCTCAGGCCCTCTGCCGCGAAGCTGGATCATCGGCGTCGGGTGAACATTCTTCAGCGGCCAGGACTGAAGCAGCCGCCTCCTCCCTGAAGACTGCAATGTCCAAAGTTCTCAGGCCGCGCTGGCCGGACCTCTGACACTGGCGAACTCGGACACCAGGCCCCGCGGTGTTGAAATCCTGGGCCGCCCGCCCGCGGCTGGACGCTCTGCAGCCGCAGCTCAGCGATGTTGCAGTCGGCGTTCCCAGTGCCCCGGAGCTTACCCGAAGGCGATCCGGTAAGCCATCGCCCGCTCCGTGCTGGTGTTGGTGTCCCAGCATCTGCACCGCCGGCGAAGCTGTGGTCCCGGCAGGAAATCGTCGCTCCAGCGCTGCTCCAGCTCGATGGTAGGCCGCACAGAGAGGACGAAGAAGCGGTTCGGAAGAAAACCGCATCTCCGACCAGGTAGGACTGGGATCAAAACAGTAAAAGGATAACGAGGGATAAAATTGGTCCATTAGAGAGTCAGAGTGGACAACTATCTTCAGAGCCAAAAGAGATGGGGGAGATATTGAACAGTTTATTTTCTTCGGTATTCACCAAGGAGAAGGATATTGAATTATGTGAGGTAAGGGAAACAAGTAGAGTAGCTATGGGAACTATGAGGATCAAAGAAGAGGAAGTACAGACACTTTTGAGAAATATAAAAGTGGATAAGTCTCCAGGTCCGGACAGGATATTCCCTAGGACATTGAGGGAAGTTAGTGTAGAAATAGCAGGGGCTATGGCAGAAATATTTCAAATGTCATTAGAAACGGGAATAGTGCCGGAGGATTGGCGTACTGCGCATGTTGTTCCATTGTTTAAAAAGGGGTCTAAGAGTAAACCTAGCAATTATAGACATGTTAGTTTGACGTCAGTGGTGGGCAAATTAATGGAAAGAATACTTAGAGATAATATATATAAGCATCTGGATAAACAGGGTCTGATTAGGAACAGTCAACATGGATTTGTGCCTGGAAGGACATGTTTAACTAATCTTCTTAAATTTTTTGAAGAGGTTACTAGGGAAATTGATGAGGGTTAAGCAGTGGATGTTGTATATATGGACTTCAGTAAGGCCTTTGACAAGGTTCCTCATGGAAGGTTGGTTAAGAAAGTTCAATGGTTGGGTATTAATGGTGGAGTAGCAAGATGGATTCAACAGTGGCTGAATGGGAGATGCCAGAGAGTAATGGTGGATGGTTGTTTGTCAGGTTGGAGGCCAGTGACGAGTGGGGTGCCACAGGGATCTGTGTTGGGTCCACTGTTGTTTGTCATGTACATCAATGATCTGGATGATGGTGTGGTAAATTGGATTAGTAAGTATGCAGATGATACTAAGATAGGTGGGGTTGCGGGTAATGAAGTAGAGTTTCAAAGTCTACAGAGAGATTTATGCCAGTTGGAAGAGTGGGCTGAAAGATGGCAGATGGAGTTTAATGCTGATAAGTGTGAGGTGCTACATCTTGGCAGGACAAATCAAAATAGGACGTACATGGTAAATGGTAGGGAATTGAAGAATGTAGGTGAACAGAGGGATCTGGGAATAACTGTGCACAGTTCCCTGAAAGTGGAATCTCATGTAGATAGGGTGGTAAAGAAAGCTTTTGGTGTGCTGGCATTTATAAATCAGAGCATTGAGTATAGAAGTTGGGATGTAATGTTAAAATTGTACAAGGCATTGGTGAGGCCAATTCTGGAGTATGGTGTACAATTTTGGTCGCCTAATTATAGGAAGGATGTCAACAAAATAGAGAGAGTACAGAGGAGATTTACTAGAATGTTGCCTGGGTTTCAGCAAATAAGTTACAGAGAAAGGTTGAACAAGTTAGGGCTTTATTCTTTGGAGCGCAGAAGGTTAAGGGGGACTTGATAGAGGTTTTTAACATGACGAGAGGGATAGACAGAGTTGACGTGGAAAAGCTTTACCCACTGTGAGTAGGGAAGATTCAAACAAGGGGACATGACATGAGAATTAAGGGACTGACGTTTAGGGGTAACATGAGGGAGAACTTCTTTACTCAGAGAGTGGTAGCTGTGTGGAATGAGCTTCCAGTGAAGGTGGTGGAGGCAGGTTCTTTTTTATCATTTAAAAATAAATTGGATAGTTATATGGATGGGAAGGGAATGGAGGGTTATGGTCTGAGCGCAGGTATATGGGGCTAGGGGAGATTATGTGTTCGGCACGGACTAGAAGGGTCGAGATGGCCTGTTTCCGTGCTGTAATTGTTATATGGTTATATGGTTATATGGTTTGTATGTTTGTATGTTTCCCTGCTGAAATGCGTATGAGGGCGATATTTTCTGGCTTGATCGCACTGCGCATTACTTTTCAGTGCAGGAGATGATGGAACAGGCTGCCATAGTATTTTGCTCGTTTCCAATATCTGTGTCTCTCCCATGAATTATAATCGTAATGTACACATAAAACCCCTTCAGCTCAGTGAGGCTGTGCCAACAATTGTATTGCTCTCCAGATGACTTGAGTTGAAACATCGATTGCCCATTTCCCTCACATATACTATCCCGCCTGCGGAGTTCGTGCAGCACTTGGTTCTGGTGCCACATTTCAGACTCTTCATTCTTTTATGTCTGCGTTGTGTGTACCTTTATCCGTGCCTCAGTGCAAGATTGAAATATTTGTTTGGATACCACTAAAATGACGCTAGAGCCTCTGTCTCCACCACCCACTTAAGCAGTGCCACCCCCAACGAGACTGACAAACTAGCAAATTACCCCCCCCCCCCCCCCCCCCCCCCACACACACACCGACAGACACTATAGCTACTCCCGGCCTCTCCACACCGCACAAACACCGACACTGCAGCCATTTACCCACCGTACATAGCCACGTTTGCGGGCGTGTGTTTGTGTGCGTGTGTGTGAGTGTGTGCGTGTGTGTTTGTGTGTGTGTGTGTGTGTGTGTGTGTGTGTGTGTGTGCGTGTGTGCGTGTGTGTGTGTGTGTGTGTGTGTGTGTGTGTGTGCTTGTGTGTGTGTGTGTGTGTGTGTGTGTGTGTGTGCGTGTGTGTGTGTGTGTGTGTGTGCATGTGTGTGTGTGCCTGCGTGCGTGTGTTGTGTGTGTGTGTGCTTGTGTGTGTGTGCCTGCGAGTGTGTGTGCCTGCGTGTGTGTGTGTGTGTGCCTGCGTGTGTGCCTACGTGTGTGTGTGTGTGCCTGCGTGTGTGTGTGTGTGTGTCTGTGTGTGTGTGTGTGTGTGTGTGTGTGTGTATACGACGTACGACGTACACACACACGTATGTGTGCGTGTGTATGTTTGTGATGTGTGCCAAGTGAGAGAGAGAGAGAGTGTGTGCGTGTGTGAGTGTGTGTGTGTGTGTGTGTGTGTGTGTGTGTGTGTGTGTGTGTAGCTTCGCGTATATGTACGGTTGTGCGGTGTTGTGTGCGCGCGTGTATGTGTGAGTGTGAGTGTGAGTGTGTGCATACGTGCGTGTAGACTGGTGTATGTTTATTTTCTACCCTGAATGTTCTTCTCGAGTTTAAGCGACCCCAGCGTACGAGCTTTCTGAAAAGTGTTTGTGAAATATTTCTTCAAGAGCATGTTTCTAGTCAACGAGGTGGGGTTTCTGTGATAAGTGCTCCTGAATATTTCCAAATCCTCTCTGGCTTAATTACATTGTTCATTTATTATAGTTAGATCTACACTTTGGAGTTTCGGAAGGGGAGGTAACGAAATTGTTGGTGGGCAAACCTTTTAGCGATCGCTGTACTATTGGCTTCGGGATAGTTTTTGATCGAGACAGGTTGAACTGACCATCTAAAATTCTGAACAGGATAAAGGTTAGCTTTGATGCTATTAGGCAATAACCTGTTAAAGTTGATTGGACCAGGTTGTTTCCCGGCAAAGGAACATTGGGTATGCGGAGTGTGTTTAAAAGTATGGTGACCAGAGTTGATGACGTGCATGTTCCTGTTAGAATGAGGTGCAAAGCAGGTGGGAATAAAGGAGCTTCGATGACGAACGAAATTGAGGCTCTGGTAAGGCAGAAGAAGGAGGCAAGGGACAGGGATTAACTCTATCACTGTACGAGTTTCTGGAACTGCTGGGCCTATTTAAGAGGGTCATGCTAACTTTAACCGATCAGCACTTGTTTGTCCCAATTAGTTAGGATATTTGCCATCTCCCGCGGTTGTATACGAAAATGACCACATTTTTAGCTCGTCCATTGGAACCCTTTCTTCGTAAATTGTGTACAGAATCCTTTGGGACTTCGCTTTACCATATATGGCTGGAATATCTCATGTTCCCATGTTGCTCCCCGTAATTCCATCCCAGATGCACCCATCCTGGTGTGTTCCGAGTAACTTTCAAGGCATTCAATTGATATCAGCTGCCGATACCTGACACGTATCCCCTTCTTCTCCTGACCAGAGCTTCAATGCCCCTCGTCAGCCAGAGTTCTCTCGGCCTGCAGACCGCAGCTGGACTCGAGGACATTAATAGCAATTTGCTCACCCTGAACTATCCCTTTCTCACTTTTAAATGCCCCTCCCATTCTACATTTGGAAGTCAAATGCGCGCGCGTGTGTGTATGTGTGTGTGTGCGTGTGTGTGTGTGTGTGTGTGTGTGTGTGTGTGTGTGTGTGTGTGTGTGTGGTGTGTGTGTGTGTGTGTGTGTGTGTGTGTGTGTGTGTGTGTGTGTGTGTGTGTGTGTGTGTGTGTGTGTGTGCGCGTGTGTGTGTGTGTGTGTGTGTGTGCGTGCGTGCGTGTGTGTGTGTGTGTGTGTGTGTGTGTGTGTGTGTGTGTGTGCGTGCGTGTGTGTGTGTGTGTGTGTGTGTGTGTGTGTGTGTGTGTGTGTGTGTGTGTGTGTGTGTGTGTGTGTGTGTGTGTGTGTGTGTGTGTGTGTGTGTGTGTGTGTGTGTGTGTGTGTGTGTGTGTGTGTGTGTGTGTGTGTGTGTGAATGTATGTATGTGTGCGTGTTCCTCTGGCACTGGGCAGTGGAAAGCACATACACACGATGAATTGATGTCACACAGACGCATTTTTAGTCGAAATAGTAATCAAGATCCTAAATGCGCAACTATCGGGATTACTGCACTGAGTACTGGGTACCAGCCACCATAGCCCTATGTTTCTTCTGAATAAGACAGTTCCGAATCCGTAAGATCAGGTCATCTTGAATCCCGTACACCCGACCCGGCTGAATCAGCCTTACATGGGGGCCTTAATAAAAGCCTGACGAAAGTTCATGTATACAACATCCATCTCTCTATCGTCAAAAATCTCCTTTGTCATCGCCTCGAAAATCACACCAATAAGAGACGTCCTTCCACGCACAACGCCGTGCTGACTAACCTTGATTAGCATATTCACTTTCAAATAAGAGTAATTCCTATTTCGAAGAATTCCCTCCAATAATTTCCCCACCATTGAAGTGAAGCTCAACGGTCGGGAAAACTGAGTTCCCCGGGGGTTTCACTACGTAGTTCTTAAACAAAGTAACAACAGTGACCACTGTCCGCTCCTCCGGGGTCTCACTGGGCTAGAGAATAAACAAAGATCGCAATCTTCTCTCCTATATCTGTCAATATTCTAGGATAGTTCCCGTCAAACCTTTGGTGCCTTATCCACCTTAATGTTCTTCAATATCTTCCGTACCACCGCCTTCTCGATCATACCTGCCTTGGTATATTTGTATTCTTTAAGCCCTTCTCCCCCGTGAATATGGATGCAGAGTAGTTACTCCTTTAATTACTCACCTACATTACCCAACCCGACACATAAATTCCTCCTTGATCTTTGAATGTTCCTATCTTTACCCCTGCCATTCTCTTAGTTCTAACGGACCTATAAGAAATCACTGGACGTTCCTTAATCTGCCTCGCCGGACATTTCATGCCACCTTCTGGCCCCTATAAATGTCCGCTTGAGTTTCCCACTCGCTCTATATTCCTCCAAAGCCGCGTCTGATGCCTCCTTCTTAAACCTGACATTATTCCCCTCGTGAGCTTTTACAACACCATCCGACATCCATTGATCTTTTAGATTGCCATCCTTATGTGGCGGCGCCTAACGGAAGCGGCTCGACTACAGTCGTCCGTCTTTTTTTTTGTTAAATGTATGTTTTGAGCTTAGTTTTTTATTATTTTTCAGCTGTGTATATGTGTATATGTGGGGCGTGGAAGGGAGAATGTAAAAAACTGTAGTAAATGTAGTTTCGTTCAAACCCAGGTTTGAATGACAATAAATAGCATTCCATTCCATTATCTCCCCGCTTCGCTGTTAAATGCTGATCCTGCACTTGGATCAGAAGGCGTTTTGATTTCGACACGTCATCTATGGGCCTATGCCCCAATTAAGTACATTACGCAAAACCCAGACCTATCCATATTCAAACCACACTTCCGCACTTGCCCGCACATCTTCCTTAAACTTTAACGTAGCCAAGAACGAATTACCTGTAATGTGATTCGAAAATAAATATGGCAGGTTTACAGGGACGCGCACAGGAACACAATGACAGTGACGGCCGTCCTATCCGTCCAATAGGCGAGTCTCAGCTTCGGGCAGCAGATGCTGACAAAACGGCAACGGTGAAGGACATGGTTAACCAGACAGAATAGTCCAGAGTAACGACCCGTAGGTATGTGTTGGATGGACAAATTGCGCTGAGGGAGCGGAAGGAGATAGGTGTGTAGTACATGTAGATTTTCCGAATTAACACGTGAACGATGAGAACGAGGTTGGAGATTGTCATCGCCACCATGTACCTGGTGGTTCCTTTAGAGAGCCCGCACTTTCCCCGGTACAGGATCGCAGCCGTCAGCACGTGCGCTGGGGAAATAGCAAAGTGCAGTGAAATTAATATTAAAATGTAATGGCTTTATTTTTTTACGATTGAATGTTGCGCAGCGCGACAGCCCTTAACGATGTAAAGATCATT
Organism: Leucoraja erinaceus; assembly: GCF_028641065.1. NCBI lineage: Eukaryota > Metazoa > Chordata > Chondrichthyes > Rajiformes > Rajidae > Leucoraja > Leucoraja erinaceus. The sequence continues at coordinate 4,605 of NW_026576778.1, read as the reverse complement.
TTACAGCAATTATCAGGTGGCGTTCAATAGCACTTTACGCTGGCTACGGGTTGCAATACAACTCCGTTATTAAAAATAACTATTTGCCATTCGTAAATCCCCAAAAAACTCGTGAACTTCTGACCCTTAACTCTACAGCAATAACATAAAAACAACATTGAGTAAAAACGCCGAAAGCCAGGTGGTACTTGACAAAAGTTTGGTTTTAACGCTCGAGCGCTTTCAGCTCCGACTCAATTTCTTGCACGGCGCGGCGATTCCTCTGTTTGGTTTGGCACATAATCTAAAAGTAGAGAAAAGGGAAAACTTTGGAATCTGAAATTGGATTCAATTAGTGCCGAAGATAGGCGTCCATTCGGGCTGCATCTACACAGGGAAAGCAGATTTAACACTTCAATGCTTTATGATGCAACGAAAGGGCATGACCTGCGAGAGAGGAAAGTCGTGCCCGCTGGGACAAACAACAGGGGAGGTCGAATATACCGAGGGTTCATATGTTGGGTAGTTGAGGGTGAAAGTGTATTATTGGCGGATGAACAGACTGGGAGGAAAGTACATAGAATGGGGAGGTGATGAAGATTTTAATTCACCTCGTTATATTTGCACGTTCAGGCCGATTAAGCGTCAGTCAGCCCCCACCCCCATCCCTTGCGTGTAACTTAAACTCGAAACAAGGTCATTTTGGAGACAAAAAGAATGTTGCCTGGGTTTCAACAACTAAGTTACAGAGATAGGTTGAATAAGTTAGGTCTTTATTCTCTGGAGCGCAGAAGGTTAAGGGGGGACCTGATAGAGGTCTTTAAAATGATGAGAGGGATAGACAGAGTTGATGTGGACAAGCTTTTCCCTTTGAGAATAGGGAAGATTCAAACAAGAGGACATGACTTCAGAATTAAGGGACAGAAGTTTAGGGGTAATATGAGGGGGAACTTCTTTACGCAGAGAGTGGTGGCGGTGTGGAATGAGTTCCCAGTGGAAGTGGTGGAGGCAGGTTCATTGGTATCATTTAAAAATAAATTGGATAGGCATATGGATGAGAAGGGAATGGATGGTTATGGTACGAGTGCAGGCAGGTGGGACTAAGGGGAAAAAAAATTGTTCGGCATGGACTTGTAGGGCCGAGATGGCCTGTTTCCGTGCTGTAATTGTTTTATGGTTATGGTTAAAAATACCACAATACCTCAACTCTGGTCAAGAAGGCTCACCAGCGTCTCTTCTTCCTGAGGATACTGAAGAAAGTCCATCGGTTTCCTCGGATTCTGGTGAACTTATACCGCTGCACGATCGGGAGTATCCTTACCAACTGCATCACAGTATGGTATGGCAACTGCTCTGTCTCCGACCGGAAAGCACTGCAGAGGGTGGTGAAAATTGCCCAACGCATCACCGGTTCCTCACTCCCCTCCATTGAGTCTGTCCAGAGCAAGCGATATCTGCGAAGGGCGCTCAGCATCGTCAAGGACTGCTCTCACCCCAACCGCAGACTGTTTACCCCCTTACCATCCGGGAGGCGTTACAGGTCTCTCCTTTGCCGGACCAGCAGGTCCAGGAGCAGCTTCTTCCCTGTGGTTGTTACATTACTCAACTCTGGACCTCGGCGATTGACCCCCCCCCCCCCCCCTCCCACACTCCTTCCACCAGGAAAAAAATTGCACTACTATGACTGTATGCACGTGTATACATTTATTTATTCCTCATATTCTATGTCGCTCTTCTAGGGAGATGCTAACTGCTTTTCGTTGTCTCTGTACTGTACACTGCACTATGACAATAAAGTTTGAATCTGAATCTGGATCTGAATCTGAAAAAGAACGGCAGGTTCTGAAATCACGCGGAGGACACAAGGTCGTCTTGTAAGTCAACGGGTCAAGCAGATTCTTGTAAGTCAACGGGTCAAGCAGCTTCCACGGAAGACGTGGAAAGGTTAAGTTTCTAGTTTGTCGAACACTGCAATAACAGTTTGCAGCAATAACACAGTGGGCCGACGGGAGTATGGAATTGTACCGCTCGAGGCGACACTTATCCGTGTCCTCCAGAGATGCTGCGTGACCCTTTGCATTAAGTATTTTGCTTCCCAATATAAAATCCTACGTTTCATTCCAAGCCCGTCTTTAAGTTTGCCTCATGAAATCTCTATCTTATCATCCGGCCTACAGACCCGAGATCCCAATTCTCCTTCACTTCTGCATTCTTCAGAAACTCATCAAATTAATTATTCCATGATCATGTGCTCTTGAAACTCGAGTTCGCGTTTTCATTTCTCCTTTAATGCATTAAATCCACGCGTTGTCCAAGCTTTGGACATCTGTCCACATATCTCCTAGTCTATTCCCCGTCTATCCGGTTATGCCTAATGACGCTGATAAAATGCGGATGAAGGTGCATTTTCCGTGTTGATCACACATCAGATTACCGTAAAGTGCGGGAGATGATGGAGCAGGCTGTCAGAATACTCACGGTCGGCCAGGAGGAAGCAAAGCAACAACGCATTCAACAATCTCATCACAGCTTACCAGTGATGCCAAACGCAGCCAGGATAGGATAGACAATTTCATTGACGTACAGAAGTGGGGCTCGTTCCATTTGATAGTCCCAGTTCTCTCTCTCTCTCTCTCTTTTTTTTTTTTTTTTCCAAACACTTTATTCAACACATCAAATAATACAACAGATCAAGTCATACACAAAACGAACTTACATTATATCAATTGTCATTATAGTACAAAATTACAATCATTATTCACAATACTCTCAACCCCACGCGGTGACAAGCGCCCACGGAATACCTCCAAAGTCCCCGTGAGCACCGCATGTTCCCTCTCCAGGGACACACATGCACGGACGTAGGCCCGAAAGAGGGGCAAGCAGCCGACTCTTGCCTGACCATCCATCGCCTGCTGCCTGGACCCGCGTATGGCCATCTTGGCCAGGCCCAGGAGTAGACCGACAGGTAGGTCCCACCCTCCCACTTGGCTCTCCCCACACCCTGCCTTGTGTCCAACCACAAGAATCGTAGGACTAAAATGTAACCAGTACTTTAGGAACAACCCCTTTAGATATTGATACAGGGGCAGTAGCCTCTCACACTCCATATAAATGTGGAACACGGTCTCTTCCTCGCCACAAAAAATACAGGCAGCGGACGAGTCCGTGAACCGACTCAAAAGTTTGTTACACACCACCGCTCTGTGCAGCACTCTCCACCCCAGGTCCCCCACGTAAAGGGGGACAACTTCCTTGTAGAGGGACCCCGACTGGGGACCTTCCCCGCCATCAGGTGGTAACACCGTCCGCCATGGTGTGTCGGGACGGGAGACGAAGGCAAGGAGGTGCAGAATGTGCAGGAACATTTTATACAGTGAGCGTCTCTTCGCGTCACGAAACGGCACGCTAATCATCTCCGAAAGGCGGCTCAGGTTGTGTGGAACCGGTGCCCGAGATATATCCCGGAACCGAGGCCTGATGAGCAGATCTGATGGAGCGGGTAAGAGCTCACTCAAAACCACTCTAGGCGCACGCCTCTCCTCGACACCCGCCATGATTTGATGAAGACCGGCCACTCCCGCAGCCGCAACATCCCCCTCCCCTCGTGGAGCAACACGCTGGCTGAAAACAACCAGATTCCTCACTCTTAACACATCCTGGTAGAAAACAGGCAAGCCCCTTAGGGCGGGTCGACTGATGGCCGCCACCGGGAGCCGCGAGACCCCCCGTAGACAACGACCCCGTCGGAAAAAATACGTGGCCAAAACGTGCCATCTGGGGGGGTTCTCTATATACATATACCTCCTCAGAGTCCTGAGGCGGAGAGCCGCCACCTGGGTACGCACGCATACCAAGGACTGGCCGCCCTCCTCTAACGGGAGGCTCAGGACAGCTGCGGAAACCCAGTGCTTCCTATTTCCCCAAAAGAAGTCCACCAGCTTCTTCTGTAAAGCATTTACAAAAGTGGGAGGCGGGACAAGAGTAGCCAGCCGGTACCATAACATGGAGGCCACCAGCTGGTTTATGACCAACACCCTCCCCTGAAAAGAAAGAACTCCAAGCAGGCCTGACCAGCGCCCCAGCCTGGCAACCACTTTCGTCTCCAACTCCTGCCAATTTGCCGGCCAAGCATCCTCAGTGGGACTCAGGTACACCCCCAGATAGAGGAGGTGCGTGGTGCTCCACGCAAACATTGCCATCTCCTCTGGCAGGGAGTCCACCTGCCACTGACCCACTAAAAGTCCAGAGCACTTGCTCCAATTAATCCTGGCAGAAGATGCATCCGAGAAAATCTTCTGGCAATCACGCATCCTCCGCAGGTCACCAGGATCAGTGAACATTAGGAGTACATCATCGGCATAGGCCGAAAGAACCAACTCCACCCCTGGGCCCGGTAGGGCCAGGCCTGTCAACCTCCTCCGAAGAAGACACAGGAATGGCTCCACACAGACCGAGTACAACTGACCTGACATGGGGCACCCCTGAAGGACCCCCCTCCCAAAATGAAAGGGAACCAACAACGCACCATTAACCTTCACAAGGCACTCCGCTGCAGCATACAAGAGGCGGACCCGGGCCACAAAATGCGGTCCAAATCCAAACGCTTGCAACGTTCCGAACAGG